>NW_026286771.1:15000-65000 GCF_023373465.1 Oncorhynchus keta | reverse complement strand
ATTACAGTCTGGTCCTCTCTACAGTATATTACAGTCTGGTCCTCTCTACAGTCTGGTCCTCTCTACAGTATATTACAGTCTGGTCCTCTCTACAGTATATTACAGTCTGGTCCTCTCTACAGTCTGGTCCTCTCTACAGTATATTACAGTCTGGTCCTCTCTACAGTATATTACAGTCTGGTCCTCTCTACAGTATATTACTACAGTATATTACAGTCTGGTCCTCTCTACAGTATATTACAGTCTGGTCCTCTACAGTACAGTATATTACAGTCTGGTCCTCTCTACAGTACAGTCTGGTCCTCTCTACAGTATATTACAGTCTGGTCCTCTCTACAGTATATTACAGTCTGGTCCTCTCTACAGTCTGGTCCTCTCTACAGTATATTACAGTCTGGTCCTCTCTACAGTATACAGTCTGGTCCTCTACAGTCTGGTCCTCTCTACAGTCTGGTCCTCTCTACAGTATATTACAGTCTGGTCCTCTCTACAGTCTGGTCCTCTCTACAGTCTGGTCCTCTCTACAGTCTGGTCCTCTCTACAGTATATTACAGTCTGGTCCTCTACAGTATATTACAGTCTGGTCTCTACAGTATATTACAGTCTGGTCTACAGTATATTACAGTCTGGTCCTCTCTACAGTCTGGTCCTCTCTACAGTATATTACAGTCTGGTCCTCTCTACAGTATATTACAGTCTGGTCCTCTCTACAGTATATTACAGTCTGGTCCTCTCTACAGTATATTACAGTCTGGTCCTCTCTACAGTATATTACAGTCTGGTCCTCTCTACAGTATATTACAGTCTGGTCCTCTCTACAGTATATTACAGTCTGGTCCTCTCTACAGTATATTACAGTCTGGTCCTCTCTACAGTATATTACAGTCTGGTCCTCTCTACAGTATATTACAGTCTGGTCCTCTCTACAGTATATTACAGTCTGGTCCTCTCTACAGTCTGGTCCTCTCTACAGTATATTACAGTCTGGTCCTCTCTACAGTATATTACAGTCTGGTCCTCTCTACAGTATATTACAGTCTGGTCCTCTATACAGTCTGGTCCTCTCTACAGTATATTACAGTCTGGTCCTCTCTACAGTATATTACAGTCTGGTCCTCTCTACAGTATATTACAGTCTGGTCCTCTCTACAGTATATTACAGTCTGGTCCTCTCTACAGTCTGGTCCTCTCTACAGTATATTACAGTCTGGTCCTCTCTACAGTATATTACAGTCTGGTCCTCTCTACAGTCTGGTCCTCTCTACAGTATATTACAGTCTGGTCCTCTCTACAGTATATTACAGTCTGGTCCTCTCTACAGTATATTACAGTCTGGTCCTCTCTACAGTATATTACAGTCTGGTCCTCTCTACAGTATATTACAGTCTGGTCCTCTCTACAGTATATTACAGTCTGGTCCTCTCTACAGTATATTACAGTCTGGTCCTCTCTACAGTCTGGTCCTCTCTACAGTCTGGTCCTCTCTACAGTATATTACAGTCTGGTCCTCTCTACAGTCTGGTCCTCTCTACAGTATATTACAGTCTGGTCCTCTCTACAGTATATTACAGTCTGGTCCTCTCTACAGTATATTACAGTCTGGTCCTCTCTACAGTATAGTACAGTCTGGTCCTCTATACAGTCTGGTCCTCTCTACAGTATATTACAGTCTGGTCCTCTCTACAGTATATTACAGTCTGGTCCTCTCTACAGTATAGTACAGTCTGGTCCTCTATACAGTCTGGTCCTCTCTACAGTATATTACAGTCTGGTCCTCTCTACAGTCTGGTCCTCTCTACAGTATATTACAGTCTGGTCCTCTCTACAGTCTGGTCCTCTCTACAGTATATTACAGTCTGGTCCTCTCTACAGTATATTACAGTCTGGTCCTCTCTACAGTATATTACAGTCTGGTCCTCTCTACAGTATAGTACAGTCTGGTCATCTCTACAGTATATTACAGTCTGGTCCTCAGTATACAGTCTGGTCCTCTCTAGTATATTACAGTCTGGTCCTCTCTACAGTATATTACAGTCTGGTCCTCTCTACAGTATATTACAGTCTGGTCCTCTCTACAGTATATTACAGTCTGGTCCTCTCTACAGTATATTACAGTCTGGTCCTCTCTACAGTATATTACAGTCTGGTCCTCTCTACAGTATATTACAGTCTGGTCCTCTCTACAGTATATTACAGTCTGGTCCTCTCTACAGTCTGGTCCTCTCTACAGTATATTACAGTCTGGTCCTCTCTAGTCTGGTCCTCTCTACAGTCTGGTCCTCTCTACAGTCTGGTCCTCTCAGTATATGTATCTTACAGTCTGGTCCTCTCTACAGTATATTACAGTCTGGTCCTCTCTACAGTATAGTCTGGTCCTCAGTCTGGTCCTCTCTACAGTATAGTACAGTCTGGTCCTCTCTACAGTATATTACAGTCTGGTCCTCTCTACAGTATATTACAGTCTGGTCCTCTCTACAGTATAGTACAGTCTGGTCCTCTCTACAGTATATTACAGTCTGGTCCTCTCTACAGTATATTACAGTCTGGTCCTCTCTACAGTATATTACAGTCTGGTCCTCTCTACAGTATATTACAGTCTGGTCCTCTCTACAGTATATTACAGTCTGGTCCTCTCTACAGTATATTACAGTCTGGTCCTCTCTACAGTATATTACAGTCTGGTCCTCTCTACAGTATATTACAGTCTGGTCCTCTCTACAGTATAGTACAGTCTGGTCCTCTCTACAGTATATTACAGTCTGGTCCTCTCTACAGTATATTACAGTCTGGTCCTCTCTACAGTATATTACAGTCTGGTCCTCTCTACAGTATATTACAGTCTGGTCCTCTCTACAGTATATTACAGTCTGGTCCTCTGTACAGTATATTACAGTCTGGTCCTCTCTACAGTATAGTACAGTCTGGTCCTCTCTACAGTATATTACAGTCTGGTCCTCTCTACAGTATAGTACAGTCTGGTCCTCTCTACAGTATAGTACAGTCTGGTCCTCTCTACAGTATATTACAGTCTGGTCCTCTCTACAGTCTGGTCCTCTCTACAGTCTGGTCCTCTCTACAGTATATTACAGTCTGGTCCTCTCTACAGTCTGGTCCTCTCTACAGTCTGGTCCTCTCTACAGTATATTACAGTCTGGTCCTCTCTACAGTATATTACAGTCTGGTCCTCTCTACAGTATATTACAGTCTGGTCCTCTCTACAGTATATTACAGTCTGGTCCTATATTACAGTCTGGTCAGTATATTACAGTCTGGTCCTCTCTACAGTATATTACAGTCTGGTCCTCTACTCTACAGTATATTACAGTCTGGTCCTCTACAGTATATTACAGTCTGGTCCTCTCTACAGTATATTACAGTCTGGTCCTCTCTACAGTATATTACAGTCTGGTCCTCTCTACAGTATATTACAGTCTGGTCCTCTCTACAGTATATTACAGTCTGGTCCTCTCTACAGTCTGGTCCTCTCTACAGTATATTACAGTCTGGTCCTCTGTCTACAGTATATTACAGTCTGGTCCTCTCTACAGTATAGTACAGTCTGGTCCTCTCTGGTCTACAGTATAGTACAGTCTGGTCCTCTCTACAGTATAAACAGTCTGGTCCTACAGTATATTACTGGTCTACAGTATATACAGTCTGGTCCTCTCTACAGTATATTACAGTCTGGTCCTCTCTACAGTATAAACAGTCGGGTCCTTCTACAGTATATTACAGTCTGGTCCTCTCTAAGTATATTACAGTCTGGTCCTCTCTACAGTATATTACAGAAACTGGTCCTCTGTCTACAGAAACAGTCTGGTCCTCTCTACAGTATATTACAGTCTGGTCCTCTCTACAGTATATAGAGTCTGGTCCTCTGTCTACAGTAGAAACAGTGGTCCTTCTCTACAGTAGATAGTACAGTCTGGTCCTCTCTACAGTATATTACAGTCTGGAAACAGTCTGGTCTGTCTCATAGAAACAGTCTTCTGTCTACATAGAAACTATGGAGTATATAGAAACTGGACCTCTGTCTACATAGAAACAGTGGGTCCTTCTGTCTACATAGAAACATGGATATCTACATAGTCTGGACCTTCTGTCTACAGTATATTACAGTCTGACCTCTCTGTCAGTATAGAAAGTCTGGTCCTCTGTCTACAGTATAAACATACAGTCTGTCTCTCATAGAAACAGGACCTTCTGTCTACAGTAACATGGTCTGGTCTCTCTACAGTATATTACATGGTCCTCTGTCTATTACATAGAAACTGGACCTCTGTCTTCTACAGTAGAAACAGTCTGGTCCTTCTGTCTACAGTATAAACAGTCTGGTCCTTCTGTCTACAGTATATTACATCTGGACCTTCTGTCTACATAGAAACATGGTCCTTCTGTCCACAGTCTGGACCTCTGTCTACAGAAACATGGATTCTGTCTCTCTACAGTCTGGTCCTTCTCTACAGTAGAAACATGGATTCTGTCTACAGTCTGGACCTTCTGTCTACAGTATATTACAGTCTGGTCCTTCTCTACATAGAAACAGTGGACCTCTCTACAGTCTGGTCCTCTCTACATAGAAACTGGTCCTTCTGTCTACAGTATATTCTGTCTACAGTCTGGTCCTTCTCTACAGTAGAAACAGTCTGGACCTCTGTCTACAGTATATTACAGTCTGGTCCATAGAAACATGGACTCTACAGTATATTACAGTCTGGTCCTCTCTACAGTCTGGTCCTCTCACAGAATTACATCATGGACCTTCTGTCTACAGTATAAACAGGACCTCTGGTCCTCATACAGTATAGTACAGTCTGGACCTCTCTAGAAACAGTATATTACAGTCTGGTCTGTCTACATATATCTGTCTACAGTCTGGACCTCTCTACAGTCTGGTCCTCTCTACAGTATATTACAGTCTGGACCTTCTGTCTACAGTAGAAACAGTCTGGTCCTCTCTACAGTATATTACAGAAACATGGACCTTCTGTCTACAGAAACATATTCTGTCTTCAGTCTGGACCTCCTGTCTACAGTATAAACAGTGGTCCTCTCTGTCAGTATACAGAAACATGGACCTTCTGTCTACATAGAAACATGGACCTTCTGTCTACATAGAAACATGGTACTTCTGTCTCCATAGAAACATGGACCTTCTGTCGACATAGAAACATGGACCTTCTGTCGACATAGAAACATGGAACTTCTGTCTCCATAGAAACATGGACCTTCTGTCTCCATAGAAACATGGACCTTCTGTCTCCATAGAAACATGGACCTTCTGTCTCCATAGAAACATGGACCTCCTGTCTCCATAGAAACATGGACCTCCTGTCTCCATAGAAACATGGACATTCTGTCTCCATAGAAACATGGACCTTCTGTTTCCATAGAAACATGGACCTTCTGTCTCCATAGAAACATGGACCTTCTGTCTCCATAGAAACATGGACCTCCTGTCTCCATAGAAACATGGACCTCCTGTCTCCATAGAAACATGGACCTCCTGTCTCCATAGAAACATGGACCTTCTGTCTCCATAGAAACATGGACCATCTGTATGTGGAGCTTTGTGATTCACAATGGAAAGCTAGCCAGGGCTCTGCTCCTGGTTCAGAAGGGTTTCTGTAGGAGGGGAAGAGTCAGTGAGCGCTGTCTGTCCTCACATTGTAGAGTCAGTCAGCGCTGTCTGTCCTCACACTGAAGAGTCAGTCAGCGCTGTCTGTCCTCACATTGAAGAGTCAGTCAGCGCTGTTTGTCCTCACATTGTAAAATCACACATGTTGGATGTAGACTGACGGAGCTTAACGACCACAACAATAAGTCTACTCTCCTCCTCTCTCTTGTCCTCCAGACTCGTCCTCTGCCCACAGTCTGAAGTCAAAGAGCAGCAGACACTCCCGACAGAGCCAACACCAGACCCAGCAGAGGACAGAGTCAACACCAGACCCAGCAGAGCTCTAACGTCTCCCCCAGCCAACACGAGGCCCAGCAGAGCTCTATCGTCTCCCCCAGGACAGAGTCAACACCAGACCCAGCAGAGCTCTATCGTCTCCCCCAGGACAGAGCCAACACCAGGCCCAGCAGAGCTCTAACGTCTCCCCCAGGACAGAGTCAACACCAGACCCAGCAGAGCTCCAACGTCTCCCCAAGGACAGAGCCAACACCAGACCCAGCAGAGCTCCAACGTCTCCCCCAGGACAGACAATGGGCTTGTTTGAGTGGAAATCCTGAAGCAAACCGACTGCAGACGATCGTGGAGAAATGAATTCTGGGAAGGTGCATCTGTTTCAGCGTTAAGTCTGATATTCACGTGCCTTTCCGACATGGCAGTGTTGACATTTTTCAGAAAAGTTGTTTGTTTGTAATGTAGAAATAAATGTCTCTATGCCCATATCACTGTAAATGTGTGTAGCCTACATTTGTACTGTGAACTGGGGAGAGAGAGACTCAAATATCACATTTGGAGCGGCAGGGTAGCCTAGTGGTTAGAGCGTTGGACCAGTAACCGGAAGGTTGCAAGTTCAAATCCCCCGAGCTGACATGGTACAAATCTGTTGTTCTGCCCCTGAACAAGCAGTTAACCCACTGTTCCTAGGGCCGTCATTGAAAATAAGAATTTGTTCTTAACTGACTTGCCTTGTTAAATAAAGGTAAAATAAAATGTAACTTGTACATATCCTGTAAGGCTGCTTTCTGTTTAGTCACGTCTCTGGTCCTGTTCTCATGGGTCCAGTAAAATCACAAATGATTGGTTGACACAGAGATGAATCAGAAATGAGATAAGTGCTCACAACATGTCACCTCCTAGGGGCCTAGTCAGGATAATACTGAGCCCTAATGTCACCTCCTAGTCAGGATAATACTGAGCCCTAATGTCACCTCCTAGTCAGGATAATACTGAGCCCTAATGTCTCCTCCTAGTCAGGATAATACTGAGCCCTAATGTCTCCTCCTAGTCAGGATAATACTGAGCCCTAATGTCTCCTCCTAGTGGCCTAGTCAGGATAATACTGAGCCCTAATGTCTCCTCCTAGTCAGGATAATACTGAGCCCTAATGTCTCCTCCTAGTCAGGATAATACTGAGCCCTAATGTCTCCTCCTAGTGGCCTAGTCAGGATAATACTGAGCCCTAATGTCTCCTCCTAGTCAGGATAATACTGAGCCCTAATGTCTCCTCCTAGTCAGGATAATACTGAGCCCTAATGTCTCCTCCTAGTCAGGATAACACTGAGCCCTAATGTCTCCTCCTAGTGGCCTAGTCAGGATAATACTGAGCCCTAATGTCTCCTCCTAGTCAGGATAACACTGAGCCCTAATGTCTCCTCCTAGTCAGGATAATACTGAGCCCTAATGTCTCCTCCTAGTGGCCTAGTCAGGATAATACTGAGCCCTAATGTCTCCTCCTAGTCAGGATAATACTGAACCCTAATGTCTCCTCCTCGTCAGGATAATACTGAGCCCTAATGTCTCCTCCTAGTCAGGATAATACTGAGCCCTAATGTCTCCTCCTAGTCAGGATAATACTGAGCCCTAATGTCTCCTCCTAGTCAGGATAATACTGAACCCTAATGTCTCCTCCTAGTCAGGATAATACTGAGCCCTAATGTCTCCTCCTAGTCAGGATAATACTGAACCCTAATGTCTCCTCCTCGTCAGGATAATACTGAGCCCTAATGTCTCCTCCTAGTCAGGATAATACTGAGCCCTAATGTCTCCTCCTAGTCAGGATAATACTGAGCCCTAATGTCTCCTCCTAGTCAGGATAATACTGAGCCCTAATGTCTCCTCCTAGTCAGGATAATACTGAGCCCTAATGTCCCCTCCTAGTCAGGATAATACTGAGCCCTATTGTCTCCTCCTAGTCAGGATAATACTGAGCCCTATTGTCTCCTCCTAGTCAGGATAATACTGAGCCCTAATGTCTCCTCCTCGTCAGGATAATACTGAGCCCTAATGTCTCCTCCTAGTGGCCTAGTCAGGATAATACTGAGCCCTAATGTCTCCTCCTAGTCAGGATAATACTGAGCCCTAATGTCTCCTCCTAGTCAGGATAATACTGAGCCCTAATGTCTCCTCCTAGTCAGGATAATACTGAGCCCTAATGTCTCCTCCTAGTCAGGATAACACTGAGCCCTAATGTCTCCTCCTAGTCAGGATAACACTGAGCCCTAATGTCTCCTCCTAGTCAGGATAATACTGAGCCCTAATGTCTCCTCCTAGTCAGGATAATACTGAGCCCTAATGTCTCCTCCTAGTCAGGATAATACTGAGCCCTAATGTCTCCTCCTAGTGGCCTAGTCAGGATAATACTGAGCCCTAATGTCTCCTCCTAGTCAGGATAATACTGAGCCCTAATGTCTCCTCCTAGTCAGGATAATACTGAGCCCTAATGTCTCCTCCTAGTCAGGATAACACGGAGCCCTAATGTCTCCTCCTAGTGGCCTTGTCAGGATAATACTGAGCCCTAATGTCTCCTCCTAGTCAGGATAATACTGAGCCCTAATGTCTCCTCCTAGTGGCCTTGTCAGGATAATACTGAGCCCTAATGTTTCCTCCTAGTCAGGATAATACTGAGCCCTAATGTCTCCTCCTAGTCAGGATAATACTGAGCCCTAATGTCTCCTCCTAGTGGCCTAGTCAGGATAATACTGAGCCCTAATGTCTCCTCCTAGTCAGGATAATACTGAGCCCTAATGTCTCCTCCTAGTCAGGATAATACTGAGCCCTAATGTCTCCTCCTAGTCAGGATAATACTGAGCCCTAATGTCTCCTCCTAGTCAGGATAATACTGAGCCCTAATGTCTCCTCCTAGTCAGGATAATACTGAGCCCTAATGTCTCCTCCTAGTGGCCTAGTCAGGATAATACTGAGCCCTAATGTCTCCTCCTAGTCAGGATAATACTGAGCCCTAATGTCTCCTCCTAGTGGCCTAGTCAGGATAATACTGAGCCCTAATGTCTCCTCCTAGTCAGGATAATACTGAGCCCTAATGTCTCCTCCTAGTCAGGATAATACTGAGCCCTAATGTCTCCTCCTAGTCAGGATAATACTGAGCCCTAATGTCTCCTCCTAGTGGCCTAGTCAGGATAATACTGAGCCCTAATGTCTCCTCCTAGTCAGGATAATACTGAGCCCTAATGTCTCCTCCTAGTCAGGATAATACTGAACCCTAATGTCTCCTCCTAGTCAGGATAATACTGAGCCCTAATGTCTCCTCCTAGTCAGGATAATACTGAACCCTAATGTCTCCTCCTCGTCAGGATAATACTGAGCCCTAATGTCTCCTCCTAGTCAGGATAATACTGAGCCCTAATGTCTCCTCCTAGTCAGGATAATACTGAGCCCTAATGTCTCCTCCTAGTCAGGATAATACTGAGCCCTAATGTCTCCTCCTAGTCAGGATAATACTGAGCCCTAATGTCCCCTCCTAGTCAGGATAATACTGAGCCCTATTGTCTCCTCCTAGTCAGGATAATACTGAGCCCTATTGTCTCCTCCTAGTCAGGATAATACTGAGCCCTAATGTCTCCTCCTCGTCAGGATAATACTGAGCCCTAATGTCTCCTCCTAGTGGCCTAGTCAGGATAATACTGAGACCTAATGTCTCCTCCTAGTCAGGATAATACTGAGCCCTAATGTCTCCTCCTAGTCAGGATAATACTGAGCCCTAATGTCTCCTCCTAGTCAGGATAATACTGAGCCCTAATGTCTCCTCCTAGTCAGGATAACACTGAGCCCTAATGTCTCCTCCTAGTCAGGATAACACTGAGCCCTAATGTCTCCTCCTAGTCAGGATAATACTGAGCCCTAATGTCTCCTCCTAGTCAGGATAATACTGAGCCCTAATGTCTCCTCCTAGTCAGGATAACACGGAGCCCTAATGTCTCCTCCTAGTGGCCTTGTCAGGATAATACTGAGCCCTAATGTCTCCTCCTAGTCAGGATAATACTGAGCCCTAATGTCTCCTCCTAGTCAGGATAATACTGAGCCCTAATGTCTCCTCCTAGTCAGGATAACACGGAGCCCTAATGTCTCCTCCTAGTGGCCTTGTCAGGATAATACTGAGCCCTAATGTCTCCTCCTAGTCAGGATAATACTGAGCCCTAATGTCTCCTCCTAGTGGCCTTGTCAGGATAATACTGAGCCCTAATGTTTCCTCCTAGTCAGGATAATACTGAGCCCTAATGTCTCCTCCTAGTCAGGATAATACTGAGCCCTAATGTCTCCTCCTAGTGGCCTAGTCAGGATAATACTGAGCCCTAATGTCTCCTCCTAGTCAGGATAATACTGAGCCCTAATGTCTCCTCCTAGTCAGGATAACACGGAGCCCTAATGTCTCCTCCTAGTGGCCTTGTCAGGATAATACTGAGCCCTAATGTCTCCTCCTAGTCAGGATAATACTGAGCCCTAATGTCTCCTCCTAGTGGCCTTGTCAGGATAATACTGAGCCCTAATGTTTCCTCCTAGTCAGGATAATACTGAGCCCTAATGTCTCCTCCTAGTCAGGATAATACTGAGCCCTAATGTCTCCTCCTAGTGGCCTAGTCAGGATAATACTGAGCCCTAATGTCTCCTCCTAGTCAGGATAATACTGAGCCCTAATGTCTCCTCCTAGTCAGGATAATACTGAGCCCTAATGTTTCCTCCTAGTCAGGATAATACTGAGCCCTAATGTCACCTCCTAGTCAGGATAATACTGAGCCCTAATGTCTCCTCCTAGTCAGGATAATACTGAGCCCTAATGTCTCCTCCTAGTGGCCTAGTCAGGATAATACTGAGCCCTAATGTCTCCTCCTAGTCAGGATAATACTGAGCCCTAATGTCTCCTCCTAGTGGCCTAGTCAGGATAATACTGAGCCCTAATGTCTCCTCCTAGTCAGGATAATACTGAGCCCTAATGTCTCCTCCTAGTCAGGATAATACTGAGCCCTAATGTCTCCTCCTAGTCAGGATAATACTGAACCCTAATGTCTCCTCCTAGTCAGGATAATACTGAGCCCTAATGTCTCCTCCTAGTGGCCTAGTCAGGATAATACTGAGCCCTAATGTCTCCTCCTAGTCAGGATAATACTGAGCCCTAATGTCTCCTCCTAGTCAGGATAATACTGAGCCCTAATGTCACCTCCTAGTCAGGATAATACTGAACCCTAATGTCTCCTCCTAGTCAGGATAATACTGAGCCCTAATGTCACCTCCTAGTCAGGATAATACTGAGCCCTAATGTCTCCTCCTAGTGACCTAGTCAGGATAACACTGAGCCCTAATGTCTCCTCCTAGTCAGGATAATACTGAGCCCTAATGTCTCCTCCTAGTCAGGATAATACTGAGCCCTAATGTCTCCTCCTAGTCAGGATAATACTGAACCCTAATGTCTCCTCCTAGTCAGGATAATACTGAGCCCTAATGTCTCCTCCTAGTCAGGATAATACTGAGCCCTAATGTCTCCTCCTAGTCAGGATAATACTGAGCCATAATGTCTCCTCCTAGTCAGGATAATACTGAGCCCTAATGTCTCCTCCTAGTCAGGATAATACTGAGCCCTAATGTCTCCTCCTAGTCAGGATAATACTGAGCCCTAATGTCTCCTCCTAGTGGCCTAGTCAGAATAACACTGAGCCCTAATGTCTCCTCCTAGTCAGGATAATACTGAGCACTAATGTCTCATCCTAGTGGCCTTGTCAGGATAATACTGAGCCCTAATGTCTCCTCCTAGTCAGGATAATACTGAGCCCTAATGTCACCTCCTAGTCAGGATAATACTGAGCCCTAATGTCTCCTCCTAGTGGCCTTGTCAGGATAATACTGAGCCCTAATGTCTCCTCCTAGTCAGGATAATACTGAGCCCTAATGTCTCCTCCTAGTCAGGATAACACTGAGCCCTAATGTCTCCTCCTAGTCAGGATAATACTGAGCCCTAATGTCTCCTCCTAGTCAGGATAATACTGAGCCCTAATGTCTCCTCCTAGTCAGGATAATACTGAGCCCTAATGTCTCCTCCTAGTGGCCTAGTCAGGATAATACTGAGCCCTAATGTCTCCTCCTAGTCAGGATAATACTGAGCCCTAATGTCTCCTCCTAGTCAGGATAATACTGAGCCCTAATGTCTCCTCGTAGTGGCCTAGTCAGGATAATACTGAGCCCTAATGTCTCCTCCTAGTGGCCTAGTCAGGATAATACTGAGCCCTAATGTCTCCTCCTAGTCAGGATAATACTGAGCCCTAATGTCTCCTCCTAGTCAGGATAATACTGAGCCCTAATGTCTCTTCCTAGTCAGGATAATACTGAGCCCTAATGTCTCCTCCTAGTCAGGATAATACTGAGCCCTAATGTCTCCTCCTAGTGGCCTAGTCAGGATAATACTGAGCCCTAATGTCTCCTCCTAGTGGCCTAGTCAGGATAATACTGAGCCCTAATGTCTCCTCCTAGTCAGGATAATACTGAACCCTAATGTCTCCTCCTAGTCAGGATAATACTGAGCCCTAATGTCTCCTCCTTGTCAGGATAATACTGAGCCCTAATGTCTCCTCCTAGTGGCCTTGTCAGGATAATACTGAGCCCTAATGTCTCCTCCTAGGGGCCTAGTCAGGATAATACTGAGCCCTAATGTCTCCTCCTTGTCAGGATAATACTGAGCCCTAATGTCTCCTCCTAGTGGCCTAGTCAGGATAATACTGAGCCCTAATGTCTCCTCCTAGTCAGGATAATACTGAGCCCTAATGTCCCCTCCTAGTCAGGATAATACTGAGCCCTAATGTCTCCTCCTAGTCAGGATAATACTGAGCCCTAATGTCTCCTCCTAGTGGCCTAGTCAGGATAACACTGAGCCCTAATGTCTCCTCCTAGTCAGGATAACACTGAGCCCTAATGTCTCCTCCTAGTCAGGATAACACTGAGCCCTAATGTCTCCTCCTAGTCAGGATAATACTGAGCCCTAATGTCACCTCCTAGTCAGGATAATACTGAGCCCTAATGTCTCCTCCTAGTCAGGATAATACTGAGCCCTAATGTCTCCTCCTAGTCAGGATAATACTGAGCCCTAATATTTCCTCCTAGTCAGGATAATACTGAGCCCTAGTGTGTCCTCCTAGTGGCCTAGTCAGGATAACACTGAGCCCTAATGTCTCCTCCTAGTGGCCTAGTCAGGATAATACTGAGCCTTAATGTCTCCTCCAAGTCAGGATAATACTGAGCCCTAATGTCTCCTCCTAGTCAGGATAATACTGAGCCCTAATGTCTCCTCCTAGTCAGGATAACACTGAGCCCTAATGTCTCCTCCTAGTCAGGATAACACTGAGCCCTAATGTCTCCTCCTAGTCAGGATAATACTGAGCCCTAATGTCACCTCCTAGTCAGGATAATACTGAGCCCTAATGTCTCCTCCTAGTCAGGATAATACTGAGCCCTAATGTCTCCTCCTAGTCAGGATAATACTGAGCCCTAATGTCTCCTCCTAGTCAGGATAATACTGAGCCCTAATGTCTCCTCCTAGTGGCCTAGTCAGGATAACACTGAGCCCTAATGTCTCCTCCTAGTGGCCTAGTCAGGATAATACTGAGCCTTAATGTCTCCTCCAAGTCAGGATAATACTGAGCCCTAATGTCTCCTCCTAGTCAGGATAACACTGAGCCCTAATGTCTCCTCCTAGTCAGGATAATACTGAGCCCTAATGTCTCCTCCTAGTGGCCTAGTCAGGATAATACTGAGCCCTAATGTCTCCTCCTAGTGGCCTAGTCAGGATAATACTGAGCCCTAATGTCTCCTCCTAGTCAGGATAATACTGAACCCTAATGTCTCCTCCTAGTCAGGATAATACTGAGCCCTAATGTCTCCTCCTTGTCAGGATAATACTGAGCCCTAATGTCTCCTCCTAGTGGCCTTGTCAGGATAATACTGAGCCCTAATGTCTCCTCCTAGGGGCCTAGTCAGGATAATACTGAGCCCTAATGTCTCCTCCTTGTCAGGATAATACTGAGCCCTAATGTCTCCTCCTAGTGGCCTAGTCAGGATAATACTGAGCCCTAATGTCTCCTCCTAGTCAGGATAATACTGAGCCCTAATGTCCCCTCCTAGTCAGGATAATACTGAGCCCTAATGTCTCCTCCTAGTCAGGATAATACTGAGCCCTAATGTCTCCTCCTAGTGGCCTAGTCAGGATAACACTGAGCCCTAATGTCTCCTCCTAGTCAGGATAACACTGAGCCCTAATGTCTCCTCCTAGTCAGGATAATACTGAGCCCTAATGTCTCCTCCTAGTCAGGATAATACTGAGCCCTAATGTCACCTCCTAGTCAGGATAATACTGAGCCCTAATGTCTCCTCCTAGTCAGGATAATACTGAGCCCTAATGTCTCCTCCTAGTCAGGATAATACTGAGCCCTAATATTTCCTCCTAGTCAGGATAATACTGAGCCCTAGTGTGTCCTCCTAGTGGCCTAGTCAGGATAACACTGAGCCCTAATGTCTCCTCCTAGTGGCCTAGTCAGGATAATACTGAGCCTTAATGTCTCCTCCAAGTCAGGATAATACTGAGCCCTAATGTCTCCTCCTAGTCAGGATAATACTGAGCCCTAATGTCTCCTCCTAGTCAGGATAACACTGAGCCCTAATGTCTCCTCCTAGTCAGGATAACACTGAGCCCTAATGTCTCCTCCTAGTCAGGATAATACTGAGCCCTAATGTCACCTCCTAGTCAGGATAATACTGAGCCCTAATGTCTCCTCCTAGTCAGGATAATACTGAGCCTAATGTCTCCTCCTAGTCAGGATAATACTGAGCCCTAATGTCTCCTCCTAGTCAGGATAATACTGAGCCCTAATGTCTCCTCCTAGTGGCCTAGTCAGGATAACACTGAGCCCTAATGTCTCCTCCTAGTGGCCTAGTCAGGATAATACTGAGCCTTAATGTCTCCTCCAAGTCAGGATAATACTGAGCCTAATGTCTCCTCCTAGTCAGGATAACACTGAGCCTAATGTCTCCTAGTCAGGATAATACTGAGCCCTAATGTCTCCTCCTAGTCAGGATAATACTGAGCCTTAATGTCTCCTCCTAGTCAGGATAATACTGAGCCCTAATGTCTCCTCCTAGTGGCCTAGTCAGGATAATACTGAGCCCTAATGTCTCCTCCTAGTCACGATAATACTGAGCCCTAATGTCTCCTCCTAGTCAGGATAATACTGAGCCCTAATGTCTCCTCCTAGTCAGGATAATACTGAGCCCTAATGTCTCCTCCTAGTCAGGATAACACTGAGCCCTAATGTCTCCTCCTAGTCAGGATAACACTGAGCCCTAATGTCTCCTCCTAGTCAGGATAACACTGAGCCCTAATGTCTCCTCCTAGTCAGGATAATACTGAGCCCTAATGTCACCTCCTAGTCAGGATAATACTGAGCCCTAATGTCTCCTCCTAGTCAGGATAATACTGAGCCCTAATGTCTCCTCCTAGTCAGGATAATACTGAGCCCTAATGTTTCCTCCTAGTCAGGATAATACTGAGCCCTAGTGTGTCCTCCTAGTGGCCTAGTCAGGATAACACTGAGCCCTAATGTCTCCTCCTAGTGGCCTAGTCAGGATAATACTGAGCCTTAATGTCTCCTCCAAGTCAGGATAATACTGAGCCCTAATGTCTCCTCCTAGTCAGGATAATACTGAGCCCTAATGTCTCCTCCTTGTCAGGATAATACTGAGCCCTAATGTCTCCTCCTAGTGGCCTTGTCAGGATAATACTGAGCCCTAATGTCTCCTCCTAGGGGCCTAGTCAGGATAATACTGAGCCCTAATGTCTCCTCCTTGTCAGGATAATACTGAGCCCTAATGTCTCCTCCTAGTGGCCTAGTCAGGATAATACTGAGCCCTAATGTCTCCTCCTTGTCAGGATAATACTGAGCCCTAATGTCTCCTCCTAGTGGCCTAGTCAGGATAATACTGAGCCCTAATGTCTCCTCCTAGTCAGGATAATACTGAGCCCTAATGTCCCCTCCTAGTCAGGATAATACTGAGCCCTAATGTCTCCTCCTAGTCAGGATAATACTGAGCCCTAATGTCTCCTCCTAGTGGCCTAGTCAGGATAACACTGAGCCCTAATGTCTCCTCCTAGTCAGGATAACACTGAGCCCTAATGTCTCCTCCTAGTCAGGATAACACTGAGCCCTAATGTCTCCTCCTAGTCAGGATAATACTGAGCCCTAATGTCACCTCCTAGTCAGGATAATACTGAGCCCTAATGTCTCCTCCTAGTCAGGATAATACTGAGCCCTAATGTCTCCTCCTAGTCAGGATAATACTGAGCCCTAATATTTCCTCCTAGTCAGGATAATACTGAGCCCTAGTGTGTCCTCCTAGTGGCCTAGTCAGGATAATACTGAGCCCTAATGTCTCCTCCTAGTCAGGATAATACTGAGCCCTAATATTTCCTCCTAGTCAGGATAACACTGAGCCCTAATGTCTCCTCCTAGTGGCCTAGTCAGGATAATACTGAGCCTTAATGTCTCCTCCAAGTCAGGATAATACTGAGCCCTAATGTCTCCTCCTAGTCAGGATAATACTGAGCCCTAATGTCTCCTCCTAGTCAGGATAACACTGAGCCCTAATGTCTCCTCCTAGTCAGGATAACACTGAGCCCTAATGTCTCCTCCTAGTCAGGATAATACTGAGCCCTAATGTCACCTCCTAGTCAGGATAATACTGAGCCCTAATGTCTCCTCCTAGTCAGGATAATACTGAGCCCTAATGTCTCCTCCTAGTCAGGATAATACTGAGCCCTAATGTCTCCTCCTAGTCAGGATAATACTGAGCCCTCCTCCTAGTGGCCTAGTCAGGATAACACTGAGCCCTAATGTCTCCTCCTAGTGGCCTAGTCAGGATAATACTGAGCCTTAATGTCTCCTCCAAGTCAGGATAATACTGAGCCCTAATGTCTCCTCCTAGTCAGGATAACACTGAGCCCTAATGTCTCCTCCTAGTCAGGATAATACTGAGCCCTAATGTCTCCTCCTAGTCAGGATAATACTGAGCCTTAATGTCTCCTCCTAGTCAGGATAATACTGAGCCCTAATGTCTCCTCCTAGTGGCCTAGTCAGGATAATACTGAGCCCTAATGTCTCCTCCTAGTCACGATAATACTGAGCCCTAATGTCTCCTCCTAGTCAGGATAATACTGAGCCCTAATGTCTCCTCCTAGTCAGGATAATACTGAGCCCTAATGTCTCCTCCTAGTCAGGATAACACTGAGCCCTAATGTCTCCTCCTAGTCAGGATAACCCCTAATGTCAGTCAGGATAACACTGAGCCCTAATGTCTCCTCCTAGTCAGGATAATACTGAGCCCTAATGTCACCTCCTAGTCAGGATAATACTGAGCCTAATGTCTCCTCCTAGTCAGGATAATACTGAGCCTAATGTCTCCTCCTAGTCAGGATAATACTGAGCCCTAATGTTTCCTCCTAGTCAGGATAATACTGAGCCCTAGTGTGTCCTCCTAGTGGCCTAGTCAGGATAACACTGAGCCCTAATGTCTCCTCCTAGTGGCCTAGTCAGGATAATACTGAGCCTTAATGTCTCCTCCAAGTCAGGATAATACTGAGCCCTAATGTCTCCTCCTAGTCAGGATAATACTGAGCCCTAATGTCTCCTCCTTGTCAGGATAATACTGAGCCCTAATGTCTCCTCCTAGTGGCCTTGTCAGGATAATACTGAGCCCTAATGTCTCCTCCTAGGGGCCTAGTCAGGATAATACTGAGCCCTAATGTCTCCTCCTTGTCAGGATAATACTGAGCCCTAATGTCTCCTCCTAGTCAGGATAATACTGAGCCCTAATGTCTCCTCCTAGTCAGGATAATACTGAGCCCTAATGTCCCCTCCTAGTCAGGATAATACTGAGCCCTAATGTCTCCTCCTAGTCAGGATAATACTGAGCCCTAATGTCTCCTCCTAGTGGCCTAGTCAGGATAACACTGAGCCCTAATGTCTCCTCCTAGTCAGGATAACACTGAGCCCTAATGTCTCCTCCTAGTCAGGATAACACTGAGCCCTAATGTCTCCTCCTAGTCAGGATAATACTGAGCCCTAATGTCACCTCCTAGTCAGGATAATACTGAGCCTAATGTCTCCTCCTAGTCAGGATAATACTGAGCCCTAATGTCTCCTCCTAGTCAGGATAATACTGAGCCCTAATATTTCCTCCTAGTCAGGATAATACTGAGCCCTAGTGTGTCCTCCTAGTGGCCTAGTCAGGATAACACTGAGCCCTAATGTCTCCTCCTAGTGGCCTAGTCAGGATAATACTGAGCCTTAATGTCTCCTCCAAGTCAGGATAATACTGAACCCTAATAATGTCTCCTCCTAGTCAGGATAATACTGAGCCTAATGTCTCCTCCTAGTCAGGATAATACTGAGCCCTAATGTCTCCTCCTAGTCAGGATAATACTGAGCCCTAATGTCTCCTCCTAGTCAGGATAATACTGAGCCCTAATGTCTCCTCCTAGTGGCCTAGTCAGGATAACACTGAGCCCTAATGTCTCCTCCTAGTCAGGATAACACTGAGCCCTAATGTCTCCTCCTAGTCAGGATAACAGCCCTAATGTCTCCTCCTAGTCAGGATAATACTGAGCCCTAATGTCACCTCCTAGTCAGGATAATACTGAGCCCTAATGTCTCCTCCTAGTCAGGATAATACTGAGCCCTAATGTCTCCTCCTAGTCAGGATAATACTGAGCCCTAATGTCTCCTCCTAGTCAGGATAATACTGAGCCCTAATGTCTCCTCCTAGTGGCCTAGTCAGGATAACACTGAGCCCTAATGTCTCCTCCTAGTGGCCTAGTCAGGATAATACTGAGCCTTAATGTCTCCTCCAAGTCAGGATAATACTGAGCCCTAATGTCTCCTCCTAGTCAGGATAACACTGAGCCCTAATGTCTCCTCCTAGTCAGGATAATACTGAGCCCTAATGTCTCCTCCTAGTCAGGATAATACTGAGCCTTAATGTCTCCTCCTAGTCAGGATAATACTGAGCCCTAATGTCTCCTCCTAGTGGCCTAGTCAGGATAATACTGAGCCCTAATGTCTCCTCCTAGTCAGGATAATACTGAGCCCTAATGTCTCCTCCTAGTCAGGATAATACTGAGCCCTAATGTCTCCTCCTAGTCAGGATAATACTGAGCCCTAATGTCTCCTCCTAGTCAGGATAACACTGAGCCCTAATGTCTCCTCCTAGTCAGGATAACACTGAGCCCTAATGTCTCCTCCTAGTCAGGATAACACTGAGCCCTAATGTCTCCTCCTAGTCAGGATAATACTGAGCCTAATGTCACCTCCTAGTCAGGATAATACTGAGCCCTAATGTCTCCTCCTAGTCAGGATAATACTGAGCCCTAATGTCTCCTCCTAGTCAGGATAATACTGAGCCCTAATGTTTCCTCCTAGTCAGGATAATACTGAGCCCTAGTGTGTCCTCCTAGTGGCCTAGTCAGGATAACACTGAGCCCTAATGTCTCCTCCTAGTGGCCTAGTCAGGATAATACTGAGCCTTAATGTCTCCTCCAAGTCAGGATAATACTGAGCCCTAATGTCTCCTCCTAGTCAGGATAATACTGAGCCCTAATGTCTCCTCCTAGTGGCCTAGTCAGGATAACACTGAGCCCTAATGTCTCCTCCTAGTGGCCTAGTCAGGATAATACTGAGCCTTAATGTCTCCTCCAAGTCAGGATAATACTGAGCCCTAATGTCTCCTCCTAGTCAGGATAACACTGAGCCCTAATGTCTCCTCCTAGTCAGGATAATACTGAGCCCTAATGTCTCCTCCTAGTCAGGATAATACTGAGCCTTAATGTCTCCTCCTAGTCAGGATAATACTGAGCCCTAATGTCTCCTCCTAGTGGCCTAGTCAGGATAATACTGAGCCCTAATGTCTCCTCCTAGTCAGGATAATACTGAGCCCTAATGTCTCCTCCTAGTCAGGATAATACTGAGCCCTAATGTCTCCTCCTAGTCAGGATAATACTGAGCCCTAATGTCTCCTCCTAGTCAGGATAACACTGAGCCCTAATGTCTCCTCCTAGTCAGGATAACACTGAGCCCTAATGTCTCCTCCTAGTCAGGATAACACTGAGCCCTAATGTCTCCTCCTAGTCAGGATAATACTGAGCCCTAATGTCACCTCCTAGTCAGGATAATACTGAGCCCTAATGTCTCCTCCTAGTCAGGATAATACTGAGCCCTAATGTCTCCTCCTAGTCAGGATAATACTGAGCCCTAATGTTTCCTCCTAGTCAGGATAATACTGAGCCCTAGTGTGTCCTCCTAGTGGCCTAGTCAGGATAACACTGAGCCCTAATGTCTCCTCCTAGTGGCCTAGTCAGGATAATACTGAGCCTTAATGTCTCCTCCAAGTCAGGATAATACTGAGCCTAATGTCTCCTCCTAGTCAGGATAATACTGAGCCCTAATGTCTCCTCCTAGTCAGGATAATACTGAGCCCTAATGTCTCCTCCTAGTCAGGATAATACTGAGCCCTAATGTCTCCTCCTAGTCAGGATAATACTGAGCCCTAATGTCTCCTCCTAGTGGCCTAGTCAGGATAACACTGAGCCCTAATGTCTCCTCCTAGTCAGGATAACACTGAGCCCTAATGTCTCCTCCTAGTCAGGATAACACTGAGCCCTAATGTCTCCTCCTAGTCAGGATAATACTGAGCCCTAATGTCACCTCCTAGTCAGGATAATACTGAGCCCTAATGTCTCCTCCTAGTCAGGATAATACTGAGCCCTAATGTCTCCTCCTAGTCAGGATAATACTGAGCCCTAATGTCTCCTCCTAGTCAGGATAATACTGAGCCCTAATGTCTCCTCCTAGTCAGGATAATACTGAGCCCTAATGTCTCCTCCTAGTCAGGATAATACTGAGCCCTAATGTCTCCTCCTAGTCAGGATAATACTGAGCCCTAATGTCTCCTCCTAGTGGCCTAGTCAGGATAACACTGAGCCCTAATGTCTCCTCCTAGTGGCCTAGTCAGGATAATACTGAGCCTTAATGTCTCCTCCAAGTCAGGATAATACTGAGCCCTAATGTCTCCTCCTAGTCAGGATAACACTGAGCCCTAATGTCTCCTCCTAGTCAGGATAATACTGAGCCCTAATGTCTCCTCCTAGTCAGGATAATACTGAGCCTAATGTCTCCTCCTAGTCAGGATAATACTGAGCCTAATGTCTCCTCCTAGTGGCCTAGTCAGGATAATACTGAGCCCTAATGTCTCCTCCTAGTCAGGATAATACTGAGCACTAATGTCTCCTCCTAGTCAGGATAATACTGAGCCCTAATGTCTCCTCCTAGTCAGGATAATACTGAGCCTAATGTCTCCTCCTAGTCAGGATAATACTGAGCCCTAATGTCTCCTCCTAGTGGCCTAGTCAGGATAATACTGAGCCCTAATGTCTCCTCCTAGTCAGGATAATACTGAGCCCTAATGTCTCCTCCTAGTGGCCTTGTCAGGATAATACTGAGCCCTAATGTCTCCTCCTAGTCAGGATAATACTGAGCCCTAATGTCTCCTCCTAGTCAGGATAATACTGAGCCATAATGTCTCCTCCTAGTCAGGATAATACTGAGCCCTAATGTCTCCTCCTAGTCAGGATAATACTGAGCCCTAATGTCTCCTCCTAGTCAGGATAATACTGAGCCCTAATGTCTCCTCCTAGTGGCCTAGTCAGGATAACACTGAGCCCTAATGTCTCCTCCTAGTCAGGATAATACTGAGCCCTAATGTCTCCTCCTAGTGGCCTTGTCAGGATAATACTGAGCCCTAATGTCTCCTCCTAGTCAGGATAATACTGAGCCCTAATGTCTCCTCCTAGTGGCCTAGTCAGGATAACACTGAGCCCTAATGTCTCCTCCTAGTCAGGATAACACTGAGCCCTAATGTCTCCTCCTAGTCAGGATAATACTGAGCCCTAATGTCACCTCCTAGTCAGGATAATACTGAGCCCTAATGTCTCCTCCTAGTCAGGATAATACTGAGCACTAATGTCTCCTCCTAGTCAGGATAATACTGAGCCCTAATGTCTCCTCCTAGTAAGGATAATACTGAGCCCTAATGTCTCCTCCTAGTGGCCTAGTCAGGATAACACTGAGCCCTAATGTCTCCTCCTAGTGGCCTAGTCAGGATAATACTGAGCCTTAATGTCTCCTCCAAGTCAGGATAATACTGAGCCCTAATGTCTCCTCCTAGTCAGGATAACACTGAGCCCTAATGTCTCCTCCTAGTCAGGATAATACTGAGCCTAATGTCTCCTCCTAGTCAGGATAATACTGAGCCTTAATGTCTCTCCTCCTAGTCAGGATAATACTGAGCCCTAATGTCTCCTCCTAGTGGCCTAGTCAGGATAATACTGAGCCCTAATGTCTCCTCCTAGTCAGGATAATACTGAGCCCTAATGTCTCCTCCTAGTCAGGATAATACTGAGCCTAATGTCTCTTCCTAGTCAGGATAATACTGAGCCCTAATGTCTCCTCCTAGTCAGGATAATACTGAGCCCTAATGTCTCCTCCTAGTGGCAGGATAATACTGAGCCCTAATGTCTCCTCCTAGTGGCCTAGTCAGGATAATACTGAGCCCTAATGTCTCCTCCAAGTCAGGATAATACTGAGCCTAATGTCTCTTCCTAGTCAGGATAATACTGAGCCCTAATGTCTCCTCCTAGTCAGGATAATACTGAGCCCTAATGTCTCCTCCTAGTGGCCTAGTCAGGATAATACTGAGCCCTAATGTCTCCTCCTAGTGGCCTAGTCAGGATAATACTGAGCCTAATGTCTCCTCCTAGTCAGGATAATACTGAGCCCTAATGTCTCCTCCTAGTCAGGATAATACTGAGCCCTAATGTCTCCTCCTTGTCAGGATAGTACTGAGCCCTAATGTCTCCTCCTAGTGGCCTTGTCAGGATAATACTGAGCCCTAATGTCTCCTCCTAGGGGCCTAGTCAGGATAATACTGAGCCCTAATGTCTCCTCCTTGTCAGGATAATACTGAGCCCTAATGTCTCCTCCTAGTGGCCTAGTCAGGATAATACTGAGCCCTAATGTCTCCTCCTAGTCAGGATAATACTGAGCCCCAATGTCCCCTCCTAGTCAGGATAATACTGAGCCCTAATGTCTCCTCCTAGTCAGGATAATACTGAGCCCTAATGTCTCCTCCTAGTGGCCTAGTCAGGATAACACTGAGCCTAATGTCTCCTCCTAGTCAGGATAACACTGAGCCCTAATGTCTCCTCCTAGTCAGGATAACACTGAGCCTAATGTCTCCTCCTAGTCAGGATAATACTGAGCCCTAATGTCACCTCCTAGTCAGGATAATACTGAGCCCTAATGTCTCCTCCTAGTCAGGATAATACTGAGCCCTAATGTCTCCTCCTAGTCAGGATAATACTGAGCCCTAATGTCTCCTCCTAGTCAGGATAATACTGAGCCCTAGTGTGTCCTCCTAGTGGCCTAGTCAGGATAACACTGAGCCCTAATGTCTCCTCCTAGTGGCCTAGTCAGGATAATACTGAGCCTTAATGTCTCCTCCAAGTCAGGATAATACTGAGCCCTAATGTCTCCTCCTAGTCAGGATAATACTGAGCCCTAATGTCTCCTCCTAGTCAGGATAATACTGAGCCCTAATGTCCCCTCCTAGTCAGGATAATACTGAGCCCTAATGTCTCCTCCTAGTCAGGATAATACTGAGCCCTAATGTCTCCTCCTAGTCAGGATAATACTGAGCCCTAATGTCTCCTCCTAGTCAGGATAATACTGAGCCCTAATGTCTCCTCCTAGTAAGGATAATACTGAGCCCTAATGTCTCCTCCTAGTGGCCTAGTCAGGATAACGCTGAGCCCTAATGTCTCCTCCTAGTGGCCTAGTCAGGATAATACTAAGCCTTAATGTCTCCTCCAAGTCAGGATAATACTGAGCCCTAATGTCTCCTCCTAGTCAGGATAACACTGAGCCCTAATGTCTCCTCCTAGTCAGGATAATACTGAGCCCTAATGTCTCCTCCTAGTCAGGATAATACTGAGCCTTAATGTCTCCTCCTAGTCAGGATAATACTGAGCCCTAATGTCTCCTCCTAGTGGCCTAGTCAGGATAATACTGAGCCCTAATGTCTCCTCCTAGTCAGGATAATACTGAGCCCTAATGTCTCCTCCTAGTCAGGATAATACTGAGCCCTAATGTCTCTTCCTAGTCAGGATAATACTGAGCCCTAATGTCTCCTCCTAGTCAGGATAATACTGAGCCCTAATGTCTCCTCCTAGTGGCCTAGTCAGGATAATACTGAGCCCTAATGTCTCCTCCTAGTGGCCTAGTCAGGATAATACTGAGCCCTAATGTCTCCTCCAAGTCAGGATAATACTGAGCCCTAATGTCTCCTCCTAGTCAGGATAATACTGAGCCCTAATGTCTCCTCCTAGTCAGGATAATACTGAGCCCTAATGTCTCCTCCTAGTCAGGATAATAATACTGAGCCCTAATGTCTCCTCCTAGTCAGGATAATACTGAGCCCTAATGTCTCCTCCTAGTCAGGATAATACTGAGCCCTAATGTCTCCTCCTAGTCAGGATAATACTGAGCCCTAATGTCTCCTCCTAGTGGCCTAGGGATAATACTGAGCCCTAATGTCTCCTCCTAGTCAGGATAATACTGAGCCCTAATGTCTCCTCCTAGTGGCCTTGTCAGGATAATACTGAGCCCTAATGTCTCCTCCTAGTCAGGATAATACTGAGCCCTAATGTCTCCTCCTAGTCAGGATAATACTGAGCCCTAATGTCTCCTCCTAGTGGCCTTGTCAGGATAATACTGAGCCCTAATGTCTCCTCCTAGTCAGGATAACACTGAGCCCTAATGTCTCCTCCTAGTGGCCTAGTCAGGATAATACTGAGCCCTAATGTCTCCTCCTAGTCAGGATAATACTAAGCCTAATGTCTCCTCCTAGTGGCCTAGTCAGGATAATACTGAGCCATAATGTCTCCTCCTAGTCAGGATAATACTGAGCCCTAATGTCTCCTCCTAGTGGCCTTGTCAGGATAATACTGAGCCCTAATGTCTCCTCCTAGTCAGGATAATACTGAGCCCTAATGTCTCCTCCTAGTCAGGATAATACTGAGCCCTAATGTCTCCTCCTAGTCAGGATAATACTGAACCCTAATGTCTCCTCCTATTGGCCTAGTCAGGATAATACTGAGCCCTAATGTCTCCTCCTAGTCAGGATAATACTGAACCCTAATGTCTCCTCCTATTGGCCTAGTCAGGATAATACTGAGCCCTAATGTCTCCTCCTAGTGGCCTAGTCAGGATAATACTGAGCCCTAATGTCTCCTCCTAGTCAGGATAATACTGAGCCCTAATGTCTCCTCCTAGTCAGGATAATACTGAGCCCTAATGTCTCCTCCTAGTGGCCTAGTCAGGATAATACTGAGCCCTAATGTCTCCTCCTAGTGGCCTAGTCAGGATAACACTGAGCCCTAATGTCTCCTCCTAGTCAGGATAACACTGAGCCCTAATGTCTCCTCCTAGTCAGGATAATACTGAGCCCTAATGTCTCCTCCTAGTCAGGATAATACTGAGCCCTAATGTCTCCTCCTAGTCAGGATAATACTGAGCCCTAATGTCTCCTCCTAGTCAGGATAATACTGAGCCCTAATGTCTCCTCCTAGTCAGGATAATACTGAGCCCTAATGTCTCCTCCTAGTCAGGATAATACTGAGCCCTAATGTCTCCTCCTAGTCAGGATAATACTGAGCCCTAATGTTTCCTCCTAGTGGCCTAGTCAGGATAATACTGAGCCCTAATGTCTCCTCCTAGTCAGGATAATACTGAGCCCTAATGTCTCCTCCTAGTGGCCTTGTCAGGATAATACTGAGCCCTAATGTCTCCTCCTAGTCAGGATAATACTGAGCCCTAATGTCTCCTCCTAGTCAGGATAATACTGAGCCCTAATGTCTCCTCCTAGTGGCCTTGTCAGGATAATACTGAGCCCTAATGTCTCCTCCTAGTCAGGATAACACTGAGCCCTAATGTCTCCTCCTAGTGGCCTAGTCAGGATAATACTGAGCCCTAATGTCTCCTCCTAGTCAGGATAATACTAAGCCCTAATGTCTCCTCCTAGTGGCCTAGTCAGGATAATACTGAGCCATAATGTCTCCTCCTAGTCAGGATAATACTGAGCCCTAATGTCTCCTCCTAGTGGCCTTGTCAGGATAATACTGAGCCCTAATGTCTCCTCCTAGTCAGGATAATACTGAGCCCTAATGTCTCCTCCTAGTCAGGATAATACTGAGCCCTAATGTCTCCTCCTAGTCAGGATAATACTGAACCTAATGTCTCCTCCTATTGGCCTAGTCAGGATAATACTGAGCCCTAATGTCTCCTCCTAGTCAGGATAATACTGAACCCTAATGTCTCCTCCTATTGGCCTAGTCAGGATAATACTGAGCCCTAATGTCTCCTCCTAGTGGCCTAGTCAGGATAATACTGAGCCTAATGTCTCCTCCTAGTCAGGATAATACTGAGCCCTAATGTCTCCTCCTAGTCAGGATAATACTGAGCCCTAATGTCTCCTCCTAGTGGCCTAGTCAGGATAACACTGAGCCCTAATGTCTCCTCCTATTGGCCTAGTCAGGATAACACTGAGCCCTAATGTCTCCTCCTAGTCAGGATAACACTGAGCCCTAATGTCTCCTCCTAGTCAGGATAATACTGAGCCCTAATGTCTCCTCCTAGTCAGGATAATACTGAGCCCTAATGTCTCCTCCTAGTCAGGATAATACTGAGCCCTAATGTCTCCTCCTAGTCAGGATAATACTGAGCCCTAATGTCTCCTCCTAGTCAGGATAATACTGAGCCCTAATGTCTCCTCCTAGTCAGGATAATACTGAGCCCTAATGTCTCCTCCTAGTGGCCTTGTCAGGATAATACTGAGCCCTAATGTCTCCTCCTAGTCAGGATAATACTGAGCCCTAATGTCTCCTCCTAGTCAGGATAATACTAAGCCCTAATGTCTCCTCCTAGTGGCCTAGTCAGGATAATACTGAGCCCTAATGTCTCCTCCTAGTCAGGATAACACTGAGCCCTAATGTCTCCTCCTAGTCAGGATAATACTGAGCCCTAATGTCACCTCCTAGTCAGGATAATACTGAGCCCTAATGTCTCCTCCTAGTCAGGATAATACTGAGCCCTAATGTCTCCTCCTAGTCAGGATAATACTGAGCCCTAATGTCACCTCCTAGTCAGGATAATACTGAGCCCTAATGTCTCCTCCTAGTCAGGATAATACTGAGCCCTAATGTCTCCTCCTAGTGGCCTTGTCAGGATAATACTGAGCCCTAATGTCTCCTCCTAGTCAGGATAACACTGAGCCCTAATGTCTCCTCCTAGTGGCCTAGTCAGGATAATACTGAGCCCTAATGTCTCCTCCTAGTCAGGATAATACTGAGCCCTAATGTCTCCTCCTAGTCAGGATAATACTGAGCCCTAATGTCCCCTCCTAGTCAGGATAATACTGAGCCCTAATGTCTCCTCCTAGTCAGGATAATACTGAGCCCTAATGTCTCCTCCTAGTGGCCTAGTCAGGATAACACTGAGCCCTAATGTCTCCTCCTAGTCAGGATAACACTGAGCCCTAATGTCTCCTCCTAGTCAGGATAATACTGAGCCCTAATGTCACCTCCTAGTCAGGATAATACTGAGCCCTAATGTCTCCTCCTAGTCAGGATAATACTGAGCCCTAATGTCTCCTCCTAGTCAGGATAATACTGAGCCCTAATGTCTCCTCCTAGTAAGGATAATACTGAGCCCTAATGTCTCCTCCTAGTGGCCTAGTCAGGATAACGCTGAGCCCTAATGTCTCCTCCTAGTGGCCTAGTCAGGATAATACTAAGCCTTAATGTCTCCTCCTAGTCAGGATAATACTGAGCCCTAATGTCTCCTCCTAGTCAGGATAATACTGAGCCTTAATGTCTCCTCCTAGTCAGGATAATACTGAGCCCTAATGTCTCCTCCTAGTGGCCTAGTCAGGATAATACTGAGCCCTAATGTCTCCTCCTAGTCAGGATAATACTGAGCCCTAATGTCTCCTCCTAGTCAGGATAATACTGAGCCCTAATGTCTCTTCCTAGTCAGGATAATACTGAGCCCTAATGTCTCCTCCTAGTCAGGATAATACTGAGCCCTAATGTCTCCTCCTAGTGGCCTAGTCAGGATAATACTGAGCCCTAATGTCTCCTCCTAGTGGCAGTCAGGATAATACTGAGCCCTAATGTCTCCTCCAAGTCAGGATAATACTGAGCCCTAATGTCTCCTCCTAGTCAGGATAATACTGAGCCCTAATGTCTCCTCCTAGTCAGGATAATACTGAGCCCTAATGTCTCCTCCTAGTCAGGATAATACTGAGCCCTAATGTCTCCTCCTAGTCAGGATAATACTGAGCCCTAATGTCTCCTCCTAGTCAGGATAATACTGAGCCTAATGTCTCCTCCTAGTCAGGATAATACTGAGCCCTAATGTCTCCTCCTAGTCAGGATAATACTGAGCCCTAATGTCTCCTCCTAGTGGCCTAGTCAGGATAATACTGAGCCTAATGTCTCCTCCTAGTGGCCTTGTCAGGATAATACTGAGCCCTAATGTCTCCTCCTAGTCAGGATAACACTGAGCCCTAATGTCTCCTCCTAGTGGCCTAGTCAGGATAATACTGAGCCCTAATGTCTCCTCCTAGTCAGGATAATACTAAGCCCTAATGTCTCCTCCTAGTGGCCTAGTCAGGATAATACTGAGCCATAATGTCTCCTCCTAGTCAGGATAATACTGAGCCCTAATGTCTCCTCCTAGTGGCCTTGTCAGGATAATACTGAGCCCTAATGTCTCCTCCTAGTCAGGATAATACTGAGCCCTAATGTCTCCTCCTAGTCAGGATAATACTGAGCCCTAATGTCTCCTCCTAGTCAGGATAATACTGAACCCTAATGTCTCCTCCTATTGGCCTAGTCAGGATAATACTGAGCCCTAATGTCTCCTCCTAGTCAGGATAATACTGAACCCTAATGTCTCCTCCTATTGGCCTAGTCAGGATAATACTGAGCCCTAATGTCTCCTCCTAGTGGCCTAGTCAGGATAATACTGAGCCCTAATGTCTCCTCCTAGTCAGGATAATACTGAGCCTAATGTCTCCTCCTAGTCAGGATAATACTGAGCCCTAATGTCTCCTCCTAGTGGCCTAGTCAGGATAATACTGAGCCCTAATGTCTCCTCCTAGTGGCCTAGTCAGGATAACACTGAGCCCTAATGTCTCCTCCTAGTCAGGATAACACTGAGCCCTAATGTCCCCACCTAGTCAGGATAACACTGAGCCCTAATGTCTCCTCCTTGTCAGGATAATACTGAGCCCTAATGTCTCCTCCTAGTCAGGATAACACTGAGCCTAATGTCCCTCCTAGTCAGGATAACACTGAGCCCTAATGTCTCCTCCTAGTCAGGATAATACTGAGCCCTAATGTCTCCTCCTAGTCAGGATAATACTGAGCCCTAATGTCTCCTCCTAGTCAGGATAATACTGAGCCCTAATGTCTCCTCCTAGTGGCCTAGTCAGGATAACACTGAGCCCTAATGTCTCCTCCTAGTGGCCTAGTCAGGATAATACTGAGCCTTAATGTCTCCTCCAAGTCAGGATAATACTGAGCCCTAATGTCTCCTCCTAGTCAGGATAACACTGAGCCCTAATGTCTCCTCCTAGTCAGGATAATACTGAGCCCTAATGTCTCTTCCTAGTCAGGATAATACTGAGCCCTAATGTCTCCTCCTAGTCAGGATAATACTGAGCCCTAATGTCTCCTCCTAGTGGCCTAGTCAGGATAATACTGAGCCCTAATGTCTCCTCCTAGTGGCCTAGTCAGGATAATACTGAGCCCTAATGTCTCCTCCAAGTCAGGATAATACTGAGCCCTAATGTCTCCTCCTAGTCAGGATAATACTGAGCCCTAATGTCTCCTCCTAGTCAGGATAATACTGAGCCCTAATGTCTCCTCCTAGTCAGGATAATACTGAGCCCTAATGTCTCCTCCTAGTCAGGATAATACTGAGCCCTAATGTCTCCTCCTAGTCAGGATAATACTGAGCCCTAATGTCTCCTCCTAGTCAGGATAATACTGAGCCCTAATGTCTCCTCCTAGTCAGGATAATACTGAGCCCTAATGTCTCCTCCTAGTGGCCTAGTCAGGATAATACTGAGCCCTAATGTCTCCTCCTAGTGGCCTAGTCAGGATAATACTGAGCCCTAATGTCTCCTCCTAGTCAGGATAATACTGAGCCCTAATGTCTCCTCCTAGTGGCCTAGTCAGGATAATACTGAGCCCTAATGTCTCCTCCTAGTCACGATAATACTGAGCCCTAATGTCTCCTCCTAGTCAGGATAATACTGAGCCCTAATGTCTCCTCCTAGTCAGGATAATACTGAGCCCTAATGTCTCCTCCTAGTCAGGATAATACTGAGCCCTAATGTCTCCTCCTAGTGGCCTTGTCAGGATAATACTGAGCCCTAATGTCTCCTCCTAGTCAGGATAACACTGAGCCCTAATGTCTCCTCCTAGTGGCCTAGTCAGGATAATACTGAGCCCTAATGTCTCCTCCTAGTCACGATAATACTGAGCCCTAATGTCTCCTCCTAGTCAGGATAATACTGAGCCCTAATGTCTCCTCCTAGTCAGGATAATACTGAGCCCTAATGTCTCCTCCTAGTCAGGATAATACTGAGCCCTAATGTCTCCTCCTAGTCAGGATAATACTGAGCCCTAATGTCTCCTCCTAGTCAGGATAATACTGAGCCCTAATGTCTCCTCCTAGTCAGGATAATACTGAGCCCTAATGTCTCCTCCTAGTCAGGATAATACTGAGCCCTAATGTCTCCTCCTAGTCAGGATAATACTGAGCCCTAATGTCTCCTCCTAGTGGCCTAGTCAGGATAATACTGAGCCCTAATGTCTCCTCCTAGTGGCCTTGTCAGGATAATACTGAGCCCTAATGTCTCCTCCTAGTCAGGATAACACTGAGCCCTAATGTCTCCTCCTAGTGGCCTAGTCAGGATAATACTGAGCCCTAATGTCTCCTCCTAGTCAGGATAATACTAAGCCCTAATGTCTCCTCCTAGTGGCCTAGTCAGGATAATACTGAGCCATAATGTCTCCTCCTAGTCAGGATAATACTGAGCCCTAATGTCTCCTCCTAGTGGCCTTGTCAGGATAATACTGAGCCCTAATGTCTCCTCCTAGTCAGGATAATACTGAGCCCTAATGTCTCCTCCTAGTCAGGATAATACTGAGCCCTAATGTCTCCTCCTAGTCAGGATAATACTGAGCCCTAATGTCTCCTCCTATTGGCCTAGTCAGGATAATACTGAGCCCTAATGTCTCCTCCTAGTCAGGATAATACTGAGCCCTAATGTCTCCTCCTAGTCAGGATAATACTGAGCCCTAATGTCTCCTCCTAGTCAGGATAATACTGAGCCCTAATGTCTCCTCCTAGTCAGGATAATACTGAGCCCTAATGTCTCCTCCTAGTCAGGATAATACTGAGCCCTAATGTCTCCTCCTAGTGGCCTAGTCAGGATAATACTGAGCCCTAATGTCTCCTCCTAGTGGCCTAGTCAGGATAACACTGAGCCCTAATGTCTCCTCCTAGTCAGGATAACACTGAGCCCTAATGTCCCCACCTAGTCAGGATAACACTGAGCCCTAATGTCTCCTCCTTGTCAGGATAATACTGAGCCCTAATGTCTCCTCCTAGTCAGGATAACACTGAGCCCTAATGTCCCCTCCTAGTCAGGATAACACTGAGCCCTAATGTCTCCTCCTAGTCAGGATAATACTGAGCCCTAATGTCTCCTCCTAGTCAGGATAATACTGAGCCCTAATGTCTCCTCCTAGTCAGGATAATACTGAGCCCTAATGTCTCCTCCTAGTGGCCTTGTCAGGATAATACTGAGCCCTAATGTCTCCTCCTAGTCAGGATAATACTGAGCCCTAATGTCTCCTCCTAGTCAGGATAATACTGAGCCCTAATGTCTCCTCCTAGTGGCCTTGTCAGGATAATACTGAGCCCTAATGTCTCCTCCTAGTCAGGATAACACTGAGCCCTAATGTCTCCTCCTAGTGGCCTAGTCAGGATAATACTGAGCCCTAATGTCTCCTCCTAGTCAGGATAATACTAAGCCCTAATGTCTCCTCCTAGTGGCCTAGTCAGGATAATACTGAGCCCTAATGTCTCCTCCTAGTCAGGATAATACTGAGCCCTAATGTCTCCTCCTAGTCAGGATAACACTGAGCCCTAATGTCTCCTCCTAGTGGCCTAGTCAGGATAATACTGAGCCCTAATGTCTCCTCCTAGTCAGGATAATACTAAGCCCTAATGTCTCCTCCTAGTGGCCTAGTCAGGATAATACTGAGCCCTAATGTCTCCTCCTAGTCAGGATAATACTGAGCCCTAATGTCTCCTCCTAGTGGCCTTGTCAGGATAATACTGAGCCCTAATGTCTCCTCCTAGTCAGGATAATACTGAGCCCTAATGTCTCCTCCTAGTCAGGATAATACTGAGCCCTAATGTCTCCTCCTAGTCAGGATAATACTGAACCCTAATGTCTCCTCCTATTGGCCTAGTCAGGATAATACTGAGCCCTAATGTCTCCTCCTAGTCAGGATAATACTGAACCCTAATGTCTCCTCCTATTGGCCTAGTCAGGATAATACTGAGCCCTAATGTCTCCTCCTAGTGGCCTAGTCAGGATAATACTGAGCCCTAATGTCTCCTCCTAGTCAGGATAATACTGAGCCCTAATGTCTCCTCCTAGTCAGGATAATACTGAGCCCTAATGTCTCCTCCTAGTGGCCTAGTCAGGATAATACTGAGCCCTAATGTCTCCTCCTAGTGGCCTAGTCAGGATAACACTGAGCCCTAATGTCTCCTCCTAGTCAGGATAACACTGAGCCCTAATGTCTCCTCCTAGTCAGGATAATACTGAGCCCTAATGTCTCCTCCTAGTCAGGATAATACTGAGCCTAATGTCTCCTCCTAGTCAGGATAACACTGAGCCCTAATGTCTCCTCCTAGTCAGGATAACACTGAGCCCTAATGTCTCCTCCTAGTCAGGATAATACTGAGCCCTAATGTCTCCTCCTAGTGGCCTAGTCAGGATAATACTGAGCCCTAATGTCTCCTCCTAGTGGCCTAGTCAGGATAATACTGAGCCCTAATGTCTCCTCCTAGTCAGGATAATACTGAGCCCTAATGTCTCCTCCTAGTCAGGATAATACTGAGCCCTAATGTCTCCTCCTAGTCAGGATAATACTGAGCCCTAATGTCTCCTCCTAGTCAGGATAATACTGAACCCTAATGTCTCCTCCTATTGGCCTAGTCAGGATAATACTGAGCCCTAATGTCTCCTCCTAGTCAGGATAATACTGAACCCTAATGTCTCCTCCTATTGGCCTAGTCAGGATAATACTGAGCCCTAATGTCTCCTCCTAGTGGCCTAGTCAGGATAATACTGAGCCCTAATGTCTCCTCCTAGTCAGGATAATACTGAGCCCTAATGTCTCCTCCTAGTCAGGATAATACTGAGCCCTAATGTCTCCTCCTAGTGGCCTAGTCAGGATAATACTGAGCCCTAATGTCTCCTCCTAGTGGCCTAGTCAGGATAACACTGAGCCCTAATGTCTCCTCCTAGTCAGGATAACACTGAGCCCTAATGTCTCCTCCTAGTCAGGATAACACTGAGCCCTAATGTCCCTACCTAGTCAGGATAACACTGAGCCCTAATGTCTCCTCCTTGTCAGGATAATACTGAGCCCTAATGTCTCCTCCTAGTCAGGATAACACTGAGCCCTAATGTCCCCTCCTAGTCAGGATAACACTGAGCCCTAATGTCTCCTCCTAGTCAGGATAATACTGAGCCCTAATGTCTCCTCCTAGTCAGGATAATACTGAGCCCTAATGTCTCCTCCTAGTCAGGATAATACTGAGCCCTAATGTCTCCTCCTAGTGGCCTTGTCAGGATAATACTGAGCCCTAATGTCTCCTCCTAGTCAGGATAATACTGAGCCCTAATGTCTCCTCCTAGTCAGGATAATACTGAGCCCTAATGTCTCCTCCTAGTGGCCTTGTCAGGATAATACTGAGCCCTAATGTCTCCTCCTAGTCAGGATAACACTGAGCCCTAATGTCTCCTCCTAGTGGCCTAGTCAGGATAATACTGAGCCCTAATGTCTCCTCCTAGTCAGGATAATACTAAGCCCTAATGTCTCCTCCTAGTGGCCTAGTCAGGATAATACTGAGCCCTAATGTCTCCTCCTAGTCAGGATAACACTGAGCCCTAATGTCTCCTCCTAGTCAGGATAATACTGAGCCCTAATGTCACCTCCTAGTCAGGATAATACTGAGCCCTAATGTCTCCTCCTAGTCAGGATAATACTGAGCCCTAATGTCTCCTCCTAGTCAGGATAATACTGAGCCCTAATGTCACCTCCTAGTCAGGATAATACTGAGCCCTAATGTCTCCTCCTAGTCAGGATAATACTGAGCCCTAATGTCTCCTCCTAGTGGCCTTGTCAGGATAATACTGAGCCCTAATGTCTCCTCCTAGTCAGGATAACACTGAGCCCTAATGTCTCCTCCTAGTGGCCTAGTCAGGATAATACTGAGCCCTAATGTCTCCTCCTAGTCAGGATAATACTGAGCCCTAATGTCTCCTCCTAGTCAGGATAATACTGAGCCCTAATGTCTCCTCCTAGTCAGGATAATACTGAGCCCTAATGTCTCCTCCTAGTCAGGATAATACTGAGCCCTAATGTCTCCTCCTAGTGGCCTAGTCAGGATAACACTGAGCCCTAATGTCTCCTCCTAGTCAGGATAACACTGAGCCCTAATGTCTCCTCCTAGTCAGGATAATACTGAGCCCTAATGTCTCCTCCTAGTCAGGATAATACTGAGCCCTAATGTCTCCTCCTAGTCAGGATAATACTGAGCCCTAATGTCTCCTCCTAGTCAGGATAATACTGAGCCCTAATGTCTCCTCCTAGTAAGGATAATACTGAGCCTAATGTCTCCTCCTAGTGGCCTAGTCAGGATAATACTGAGCCCTAATGTCTCCTCCTAGTGGCCTAGTCAGGATAATACTAAGCCTTAATGTCTCCTCCAAGTCAGGATAATACTGAGCCTAATGTCTCCTCCTAGTCAGGATAATACTGAGCCCTAATGTCTCCTCCTAGTCAGGATAATACTGAGCCCTAATGTCTCCTCCTAGTCAGGATAATACTGAGCCTAATGTCTCCTCCTAGTCAGGATAATACTGAGCCTAATGTCTCCTCCTAGTGGCCTAGTCAGGATAATACTGAGCCCTAATGTCTCCTCCTAGTCAGGATAATACTGAGCCCTAATGTCTCCTCCTAGTCAGGATAATACTGAGCCCTAATGTCTCTTCCTAGTCAGGATAATACTGAGCCCTAATGTCTCCTCCTAGTCAGGATAATACTGAGCCCTAATGTCTCCTCCTAGTGGCCTAGTCAGGATAATACTGAGCCCTAATGTCTCCTCCTAGTGGCCTAGTCAGGATAATACTGAGCCCTAATGTCTCCTCCAAGTCAGGATAATACTGAGCCCTAATGTCTCCTCCTAGTCAGGATAATACTGAGCCCTAATGTCTCCTCCTAGTCAGGATAATACTGAGCCCTAATGTCTCCTCCTAGTCAGGATAATACTGAGCCTAATGTCTCCTCCTAGTCAGGATAATACTGAGCCCTAATGTCTCCTCCTAGTCAGGATAATACTGAGCCCTAATGTCTCCTCCTAGTGGCCTAGTCAGGATAATACTGAGCCTAATGTCTCCTCCTAGTGGCCTTGTCAGGATAATACTGAGCCCTAATGTCTCCTCCTAGTCAGGATAACACTGAGCCCTAATGTCTCCTCCTAGTGGCCTAGTCAGGATAATACTGAGCCCTAATGTCTCCTCCTAGTCAGGATAATACTAAGCCCTAATGTCTCCTCCTAGTGGCCTAGTCAGGATAATACTGAGCCATAATGTCTCCTCCTAGTCAGGATAATACTGAGCCCTAATGTCTCCTCCTAGTGGCCTTGTCAGGATAATACTGAGCCCTAATGTCTCCTCCTAGTCAGGATAATACTGAGCCCTAATGTCTCCTCCTAGTCAGGATAATACTGAGCCCTAATGTCTCCTCCTAGTCAGGATAATACTGAACCCTAATGTCTCCTCCTATTGGCCTAGTCAGGATAATACTGAGCCCTAATGTCTCCTCCTAGTCAGGATAATACTGAACCCTAATGTCTCCTCCTATTGGCCTAGTCAGGATAATACTGAGCCCTAATGTCTCCTCCTAGTGGCCTAGTCAGGATAATACTGAGCCCTAATGTCTCCTCCTAGTCAGGATAATACTGAGCCCTAATGTCTCCTCCTAGTCAGGATAATACTGAGCCCTAATGTCTCCTCCTAGTGGCCTAGTCAGGATAATACTGAGCCCTAATGTCTCCTCCTAGTGGCCTAGTCAGGATAACACTGAGCCCTAATGTCTCCTCCTAGTCAGGATAACACTGAGCCCTAATGTCCCCACCTAGTCAGGATAACACTGAGCCCTAATGTCTCCTCCTTGTCAGGATAATACTGAGCCCTAATGTCTCCTCCTAGTCAGGATAACACTGAGCCCTAATGTCCCCTCCTAGTCAGGATAACACTGAGCCCTAATGTCTCCTCCTAGTCAGGATAATACTGAGCCCTAATGTCTCCTCCTAGTCAGGATAATACTGAGCCCTAATGTCTCCTCCTAGTCAGGATAATACTGAGCCCTAATGTCTCCTCCTAGTGGCCTAGTCAGGATAACACTGAGCCCTAATGTCTCCTCCTAGTGGCCTAGTCAGGATAATACTGAGCCTTAATGTCTCCTCCAAGTCAGGATAATACTGAGCCCTAATGTCTCCTCCTAGTCAGGATAACACTGAGCCCTAATGTCTCCTCCTAGTGGCCTAGTCAGGATAATACTGAGCCCTAATGTCTCCTCCTAGTCACGATAATACTGAGCCCTAATGTCTCCTCCTAGTCAGGATAATACTGAGCCCTAATGTCTCCTCCTAGTGGCCTAGTCAGGATAATACTGAGCCCTAATGTCTCCTCCTAGTCACGATAATACTGAGCCCTAATGTCTCCTCCTAGTCAGGATAATACTGAGCCCTAATGTCTCCTCCTAGTCAGGATAATACTGAGCCCTAATGTCTCCTCCTAGTCAGGATAATACTGAGCCCTAATGTCTCCTCCTAGTGGCCTAGTCAGGATAATACTGAGCCCTAATGTCTCCTCCTCGTCAGGATAATACTGAGCCCTAATGTCTCCTCCTAGTGGCCTAGTCAGGATAATACTGAGCCCTAATGTCTCCTCCTAGTCAGGATAATACTGAGCCCTAATGTCTCCTCCTAGTCAGGATAATACCTAGTCAGGATAATACTGAGCCCTAATGTCTCCTCCTAGTCAGGATAATACTGAGCCCTAATGTCTCCTCCTAGTCAGGATAATACTGAGCCCTAATGTCTCCTCCTAGTCAGGATAATACTGAGCCCTAATGTCTCCTCCTAGTCAGGATAATACTGAGCCCTAATGTCTCAGGATAATACTGAGCCCTAATGTCTCCTCCTAGTCAGGATAATACTGAGCCCTAATGTCTCCTCCTAGTCAGGATAATACTGAGCCCTAATGTCTCCTCCTAGTGGCCTAGTCAGGATAATACTGAGCCCTAATGTCTCCTCCTAGTGGCCTTGTCAGGATAATACTGAGCCCTAATGTCTCCTCCTAGTCAGGATAACACTGAGCCCTAATGTCTCCTCCTAGTGGCCTAGTCAGGATAATACTGAGCCCTAATGTCTCCTCCTAGTCAGGATAATACTGAGCCCTAATGTCTCCTCCTAGTGGCCTAGTCAGGATAATACTGAGCCCTAATGTCTCCTCCTAGTCAGGATAATACTGAGCCCTAATGTCTCCTCCTCCTAGTCAGGATAATACTGAGCCCTAATGTCTCCTCCTAGTCAGGATAATACTGAGCCCTAATGTCTCCTCCTAGTCAGGATAATACTGAGCCCTAATGTCTCCTCCTAGTCAGGATAATACTGAACCCTAATGTCTCCTCCTAGGCCTAGTCAGGATAATACTGAGCCCTAATGTCTCCTCCTAGTCAGGATAATACTGAGCCCTAATGTCTCCTCCTAGTCAGGATAATACTGAGCCCTAATGTCTCCTCCTAGTGGCCTAGTCAGGATAATACTGAGCCCTAATGTCTCCTCCTAGTCAGGATAATACTGAGCCCTAATGTCTCCTCCTAGTCAGGATAATACTGAGCCCTAATGTCTCCTCCTAGTGGCCTAGTCAGGATAATACTGAGCCCTAATGTCTCCTCCTAGTGGCCTTGTCTCCTCCTAGGATAATACTGAGCCCTAATGTCTCCTCCTAGTCAGGATAACACTGAGCCCTAATGTCTCCTCCTAGTGGCCTAGTCAGGATAATACTGAGCCCTAATGTCTCCTCCTAGTCAGGATAATACTAAGCCCTAATGTCTCCTCCTAGTGGCCTAGTCAGGATAATACTGAGCCATAATGTCTCCTCCTAGTCAGGATAATACTGAGCCCTAATGTCTCCTCCTAGTGGCCTTGTCAGGATAATACTGAGCCCTAATGTCTCCTCCTAGTCAGGATAATACTGAGCCCTAATGTCTCCTCCTAGTCAGGATAATACTGAGCCCTAATGTCTCCTCCTAGTCAGGATAATACTGAACCCTAATGTCTCCTCCTATTGGCCTAGTCAGGATAATACTGAGCCCTAATGTCTCCTCCTAGTCAGGATAATACTGAACCCTAATGTCTCCTCCTAGTCAGGATAATACTGAGCCCTAATGTCTCCTCCTAGTGGCCTAGTCAGGATAATACTGAGCCCTAATGTCTCCTCCTAGTCAGGATAATACTGAGCCCTAATGTCTCCTCCTAGTCAGGATAATACTGAGCCCTAATGTCTCCTCCTAGTGGCCTAGTCAGAATAATACTGAGCCCTAATGTCTCCTCCTAGTGGCCTAGTCAGGATAACACTGAGCCCTAATGTCTCCTCCTAGTCAGGATAACACTGAGCCCTAATGTCCCCACCTAGTCAGGATAACACTGAGCCCTAATGTCTCCTCCTTGTCAGGATAATACTGAGCCCTAATGTCTCCTCCTAGTCAGGATAACACTGAGCCCTAATGTCCCCTCCTAGTCAGGATAACACTGAGCCCTAATGTCTCCTCCTAGTCAGGATAATACTGAGCCCTAATGTCTCCTCCTAGTCAGGATAATACTGAGCCCTAATGTCTCCTCCTAGTCAGGATAATACTGAGCCCTAATGTCTCCTCCTAGTGGCTTTGTCAGGATAATACTGAGCCCTAATGTCTCCTCCTAGTCAGGATAATACTGAGCCCTAATGTCTCCTCCTAGTCAGGATAATACTGAGCCCTAATGTCTCCTCCTAGTGGCCTTGTCAGGATAATACTGAGCCCTAATGTCTCCTCCTAGTCAGGATAACACTGAGCCCTAATGTCTCCTCCTAGTGGCCTAGTCAGGATAATACTGAGCCTAATGTCTCCTCCTAGTCAGGATAATACTGAGCCCTAATGTCTCCTCCTAGTGGCCTAGTCAGGATAATACTGAGCCCTAATGTCTCCTCCTAGTCAGGATAATACTAAGCCCTAATGTCTCCTCCTAGTCAGGATAATACTGAGCCCTAATGTCTCCTCCTAGTGGCCTAGTCAGGATAATACTGAGCCCTAATGTCTCCTCCTAGTCAGGATAATACTAAGCCCTAATGTCTCCTCCTAGTGGCCTAGTCAGGATAATACTGAGCCCTAATGTCTCCTCCTAGTCAGGATAATACTGAGCCCTAATGTCTCCTCCTAGTGGCCTTGTCAGGATAATACTGAGCCCTAATGTCTCCTCCTAGTCAGGATAATACTGAGCCCTAATGTCTCCTCCTAGTCAGGATAATACTGAGCCCTAATGTCTCCTCCTAGTCAGGATAATACTGAACCCTAATGTCTCCTCCTATTGGCCTAGTCAGGATAATACTGAGCCCTAATGTCTCCTCCTAGTCAGGATAATACTGAACCCTAATGTCTCCTCCTATTGGCCTAGTCAGGATAATACTGAGCCCTAATGTCTCCTCCTAGTGGCCTAGTCAGGATAATACTGAGCCCTAATGTCTCCTCCTAGTCAGGATAATACTGAGCCCTAATGTCTCCTCCTAGTCAGGATAATACTGAGCCCTAATGTCTCCTCCTAGTGGCCTAGTCAGGATAATACTGAGCCCTAATGTCTCCTCCTAGTGGCCTAGTCAGGATAACACTGAGCCCTAATGTCTCCTCCTAGTCAGGATAACACTGAGCCCTAATGTCTCCTCCTAGTCAGGATAATACTGAGCCCTAATGTCTCCTCCTAGTCAGGATAATACTGAGCCCTAATGTCTCCTCCTAGTCAGGATAACACTGAGCCCTAATGTCTCCTCCTAGTCAGGATAACACTGAGCCCTAATGTCTCCTCCTAGTCAGGATAACACTGAGCCCTAATGTCTCCTCCTAGTCAGGATAACACTGAGCCCTAATGTCCCCTCCTAGGCCTTTTCAGGATAACACTGAGCCCTAATGTCCCCTCCTATTGGCCTAGTCAGGATAACACTGAGCCCTAATGTCTCCTCCTAGTCAGGATAACACTGAGCCCTAATGTCCCCTCCTATTGGCCTTTTCAGGATAACACTGAGCCCTAATGTCCCTCCTATTGGCCTTGTCAGGATAACACTGAGCCCTAATGTCCCCTCCTATTGGCCTTTTCAGGATAATACTGAGCCCTAATGTCTCCTCCTAGTCAGGATAATACTGAGCCCTAATGTCTCCTCCTAGTCAGGATAATACTGAACCCTAATGTCTCCTCCTATTGGCCTAGTCAGGATAATACTGAGCCCTAATGTCTCCTCCTAGTCAGGATAATACTGAACCCTAATGTCTCCTCCTATTGGCCTAGTCAGGATAATACTGAGCCCTAATGTCTCCTCCTAGTGGCCTAGTCAGGATAATACTGAGCCCTAATGTCTCCTCCTAGTCAGGATAATACTGAGCCTAATGTCTCCTCCTAGTCAGGATAATACTGAGCCCTAATGTCTCCTCCTAGTGGCCTAGTCAGGATAATACTGAGCCCTAATGTCTCCTCCTAGTGGCCTAGTCAGGATAACACTGAGCCCTAATGTCTCCTCCTAGTCAGGATAACACTGAGCCCTAATGTCTCCTCCTAGTCAGGATAATACTGAGCCCTAATGTCTCCTCCTAGTCAGGATAATACTGAGCCCTAATGTCTCCTCCTAGTCAGGATAACACTGAGCCCTAATGTCTCCTCCTAGTCAGGATAACACTGAGCCCTAATGTCTCCTCCTAGTCAGGATAACACTGAGCCCTAATGTCTCCTCCTAGTCAGGATAACACTGAGCCCTAATGTCCCCTCCTATTGGCCTTTTCAGGATAACACTGAGCCCTAATGTCCCCTCCTATTGGCCTAGTCAGGATAACACTGAGCCCTAATGTCTCCTCCTAGTCAGGATAACACTGAGCCCTAATGTCTCCTCCTAGTCAGGATAATACTGAGTCCTAATGTCCCCTCCTATTGGCCTAGTCAGGATAACACTGAGCCCTAATGTCCCATCCTAGTGGCCTAGTCAGGATAACACTGAGCCCTAATGTCCCCTCCTATTGGCTGGCTATCCAACCCTGACCAATCTGTAGTAGATCCACTAACTGTAATAACCTGAGCAGGTATTATTGGTCGAGGGAACCACGTGACGTCACAACTTCAATATTTTTATTAGAATGTCATTTAATACAATATATTATCCATGTAGACCAGGGGGGTCCAACTCGTTCCACGGAGGGCCTGGGGTCGGCAGGTTTTTCCAATTAAGACCTAGACAACCAGGTGAGGGTGAGTTCTTTACTAATTAGTGACCTTTAATTCACCAATCAAGTACAAGGGGAGGAGGGAGAAACCCCTCAGACACTCGGCCCTCCGTGGAATGGGGTTGGACACATGATCCAGACCATCAAAAGCATTAGAGTACAAAAACAGTTTTTATATTCCATAAAGATGTGTTTTAACACAATTTATAACAAAGTAATGATCTTGGGAAACACGTGTTACGTCTTCTAGAAAACAAAAATACACTGAAAAGCAACAAATCCCACAACCATATTTTGGTGGACAGCTTGGATATGAACCATTTCTATATTCCTGAGCGTTCGTCTGACATGTTCGCCACCTGCACCACCTGCACCACCTGCACCACCGGCACCGTGACCCGGTCAGAGAGGCTCTCGGCATTAAGAGCTTTAAACAGCTCAGTTACTCAGGAATAAAGAGCTCGGAGACACTCTGTTAAGGACAATATGACGACGAGTGAAACGACATAATGGCAACCTATTCCCAACACAGGGGCCTATGGGGCCTGGGCTATAGTAGTGCACTATATAGGGATTAGGGTGGGTCCTGGGCTATAGTAGTGCACTATATAGGGATTAGGGTGGGTCCTGGTCTATAGTAGTGCACTATATAGGGATTAGGGTGGGTCCTGGTCTATAGTAGTGCACTATATAGGGATTAGGGCTCTGGTCTATAGTAGTGCACTATATAGGGATTAGGGTGGGTCCTGGGCTATAGTAGTGCACTATATAGGGATTAGGGTGGGTCCTGGGCTATAGTAGTGCACTATATAGGGATTAGGGTGGGTCCTGGTCTATAGTAGTGCACTATATAGGGATTAGGGTGGGTCCTGGTCTATAGTAGTGCACTATATAGGGATTAGGGTGGGTCCTGGTCTATAGTAGTGCACTATATAGGGATTAGGGTGGGTCCTGGGCTATAGTAGTGCACTATATAGGGATTAGGGTGGGTCCTAGTCTATAGTAGTGCACTATATAGGGATTAGGGTGGGTCCTGGGCTATAGTAGTGCACTATATAGGGATTAGGGTGGGTCCTAGTCTATAGTAGTGCACTATATAGGGATTAGGGTGGGGCCTGGGCTATAGTACTGCACTATATAGGGATTAGGGTGGGTCCTGGGCTATAGTAGTGCACTATATAGGGATTAGGGTGGGTCCTGGGCTATAGTAGTGCACTATATAGGGATTAGGGTGGGGCCTGGGCTATAGTAGTGCACTATATAGGGATTAGGGTGGGGCCTGGGCTATAGTAGTGCACTATATAGGGATTAGGGTGGGTCCTGGGCTATAGTAGTGCACTATATAGGGATTAGGGTGGGTCCTGGGCTACAGTAGTGCACTATATAGGGATTAGGGTGGGTCCTGGGCTATAGTAGTGCACTATATAGGGATTAGGGTGGGTCCTGGGCTATAGTAGTGCACTATATAGGGATTAGGGTGGGGCCTGGGCTATAGTAGTGCACTATATAGGGATTAGGGTGGGGCCTGGGCTATAGTAGTGCACTATATAGGGATTAGGGTGGGTCCTGGGCTATAGTAGTGCACTATATAGGGATTAGGGTGGGGCCTGGGCTATAGTAGTGCACTATATAGGGATTAGGGTGGGTCCTGGGCTATAGTAGTGCACTATATAGGGATTAGGGTGGGTCCTGGGCTATAGTAGTGCACTATATAGGGATTAGGGTGGGTCCTGGGCTATAGTAGTGCACTATATAGGGATTAGGGTGGGGCCTGGGCTATAGTAGTGCACTATATAGGGATTAGGGTGGGTCCTGGGCTATAGTAGTGCACTATATAGGGATTAGGGTGGGTCCTGGGCTATAGTAGTGCACTATATAGGGATTAGGGTGGGTCCTGGGCTATAGTAGTGCACTATATAGGGATTAGGGTGAGTCCTGGGCTATAGTAGTGCACTATATAGGGATTAGGGTGGCATTTGGAACGTACTGTAGCCCCTCCAGTCTCCTCAACAGTAGTGTTCATTGTCACAGGTGTTTTATTGAGATGTTTCAGAGTAAATCAAAGTTTAAACCCTCTGGTTCTATGAGAGGGTGCACTGTTTCATATTGCACAGTAAATTAAAGTTTAAACCCTCTGGTTCTGAGGATGTTCAACCTAAAGAGAGTTTAAACCCTGTGTTCTATGTGTGTGTGTGTTTCTGTACAGTGGACATTAAACTTAAAGGTGTTTGAGGATGTTCAGGGTCTCTGTAAAGGTGTGTGTACAGGTGTGTCTCTGTGTGTGTGGGTCTCTGTTAAGGTGTGTGTGTCAGGGTTCTGTTAAGGTGTGTGTGTACAGGTGTGTCAGGGTCTCTGTTCAGGTGAGTGTGTGTCAGGGTTCATCTCTAAAGGTGTGTGTGTCAGGGTCTCTGTTAAGGTGTGTGTGTCAGGGTCTCTGTTAAGGTGTGTGTGTGTACAGGTGTGTCTCTCTAAAGGTGTGTGTGTCAGGGTCTCTGTTAAGGTGTGTGTGTGTGTACAGGGTCTCTGTTAAGGTGTGTGTGTCAGGGTCTCTGTTAAGGTGTGTGTGTGTACAGGCGTGTCTCTCTAAAGGTGTGTGTGTCAGGGTCTCTGTTAAGGTGTGTGTGTGTACAGGTGTGTCTCTCTAAAGGTGTGTGTGTCAGGGTCTCTGTTCAGGTGTGTGTGTGTGAGTGTGTGTCATGGTCTCTGTTAAGGTGTGTGTGTCAGGGTCTCTGTTAAGGTGTGTGTGTGTGTCAGGGTCTCTGTTAAGGTGTGTGTGTCAGGGTCTCTGTTAAGGTGTGTGTGTACGAGTGTGTGTCAGGGTCTCTGTTAAGGTGTGTGTGTCAGGGTCTCTGTTAAGGTGTGTGTGTATGAGTGAGTATCAGGGTCTCTGTTAAGGTGTGTGTGTGTACAGGTGTGTCTCTCTAAAGGTGTGTGTGTCAGGGTCTCTGTTAAGGTGTGTGTGTGTACAGGCGTGTCTCTCTAAAGGTGTGTGTGTCAGGGTCTCTGTTAAGGTGTGTGTGTGTACAGGTGTGTCTCTCTAAAGGTGTGTGTGTCAGGGTCTCTGTTAAGGTGTGTGTGTGTACAGGCGTGTCTCTCTAAAGGTGTGTGTGTCAGGGTCTCTGTTAAGGTGTGTGTGTGTACAGGCGTGTCTCTCTAAAGGTGTGTGTGTCAGTGGAAGCCGATGCGCAGCGCCTTGTTCTTGACCACGGTGAACTTGGAGACGAACACGGCGGCGTGGGCGGGGCTGACCAGGTAACGGTAGGTCTTGGTGACGGTGGGCGGAGGCTCCGCCGGGGTGATGGGAGGAGCCTGCTGGAGGGACGAGGCCGACGGGGAGAGGAACGCAGACGCACGAGTCACATAGTCCACCAGGCGACCATACTGCTGCTCTGACAACCACTCCCTCCCACTGTCACCCTGGAGGGAGGAGGGGGGAGGAGGAGGAGGGAGGAGGGGGGGGGGGATAGGAGGGAGGAGGGGGGGGGAGGAGGGAGAAGGGGGGAGGGGGATAGGAGGGGAGGAGGGAAATAGATTAAGAGGTTTAGTGATGTTTCCTGCATGTTCTGAAATCTGAATATTTTTGTTCACTGTAGTTGGCCAAGGATAAAAACGTCTGCTGAATGACCATATGGTGATCACCCTCCACCTCCCTCACCTCTCCCATCCCTCACCCCCTCACCTCCCCCCCCACCCCTACCCTCACCCTCACAACCCTCACCCTCCCTCCCTCACCCTCCCCTCCCCTCACCCCTCCCCCCACCCTCCAACCCCTACCCTCCACTCCCTCCCTCCCTCCACTCCCTCACCCTCCCCACCCCCAACCCCCACCCTCCCCTCCCCCACCCTCCCCTCCCCCTACCCCTCACCCAACTCACAACCCCTACCATCCCTCACCTCACCCCTACCATCCCACCACCCCTACCTCACCCTCTCCTACCCCCCTACCTCTACATCGTTGGTGAGTCTCTGCTGCTGCAGCGTGAGGGTCAGCGCCCCCAGGTGGTGGGGGTCTTGTTGACAGGCCACCTCGGTGATGGGGAAGGCCTGCTGCTGTGTGTCTTCAGACAGACTGACCACAAACACCACCTCCCCTGTCAGCAGCAGACACCCAGCATGCTCCTGACCCGACCCGGACACGATCACCACCTCCAGGGACATGTGAACCTCTGGACGACCCAGGGACTGGAGCATCTTCCTGGGGAGTGGAGGGAGGAAGAGGAGACAGAGGTCAGCCGAAATATGAATTATACAAGATCCCATTAGACCACATGACCATAGGTGACCAGCGTGATATAACAGATCATATTGTATTGATGTGTAATGTATTCCTATGGGGTGTTGTTGATAGAATCATATTGTATTGGGTTTAATGTATTCCTATGGGGTGTATTGTATTGGGTGTAATGTATTCCTATGGGGTGTAATGTATTCCTATGGGGTGTAATGTATTCCTATGGGGTGTAATGTATTCCTATGGGGTGTAATGTATTCCTATGGGGTGTAATGTATTCCTATGGGGTGTAATGTATTCCTATGGGGTGTAATGTATTCCTATGGGGTGTTGTTGATAGAATCATATTGTATTGGGTGTAATGTATTCCTATGGGGTTTTGTTGATAGAATCATATTGTATTGGTGTGTAATGTATTCCTATGGGGTTTTGTTGATAGAATCATATTGTATTGGGTGTAATGTATTCCTATGGGGTGTAATGTATTCCTATGGGGTGTAATGTATTCCTATGGGGTGTAATGTATTCCTATGGGGTGTAATGTATTCCTATGGGGTTTAATGTATTCCTATGGGGTGTAATGTATTCCTATGGGGTGTAATGTATTCCTATGGGGTGTAATGTATTCCTATGGGGTGTTGTTGATAGAATCATATTGTATTGGGGTGTAATGTATTCCTATGGGGTTTAATGTATTCCTATGGGGTGTTGTTGATATAATCATATTGTATTGGGGTGTAATGTATTCCTATGGGGTGTTGTTGATATAATCATATTGTATTGGGGTGTAATGTATTCCTATGGGGTTTTGTTGATAGAATCATATTGTATTGGGGTGTAATGTATTCCTATGGGGTGTAATGTATTCCTATGGGGTGTAATGTATTCCTATGGGGTGTAATGTATTCCTATGGGGTGTTGTTGATAGAATCATATTGTATTGGGTGTAATGTATTCCTATGGGGTGTAATGTATTCCTATGGGGTGTAATGTATTCCTATGGGGTGTAATGTATTCCTATGGGGTGTTGTTGATAGAATCATATTGTATTGGGTTTAATGTATTCCTATGGGGTGTAATGTATTCCTATGGGGTTTTGTTGATAGAATCATATTGTATTGGGGTTTAATGTATTCCTATGGGGTGTAATGTATTCCTATGGGGTGTAATGTATTCCTATGGGGTTTTGTTGATAGAATCATATTGTATTGGGGTTTAATGTATTCCTATGGGGTGTAATGTATTCCTATGGGGTGTAATGTATTCCTATGGGGTTTTGTTGATAGAATCATATTGTATTGGGGTGTAATGTATTCCTATGGGGTTTTGTTGATAGAATCATATTGTATTGATGTGTAATGTATTCCTATGGGGTTTTGTTGATAGAATCATATTCCTATGGGGTGTAATGTATTCCTATGGGGTGTTGTCGATAGAATCATATTGTATTGGGTTTAATGTATTCCTATGGGGTTTTGTTGATAGAATCATATTGTATTGGGGTGTAATGTATTCCTATGGGGTTTTGTTGATAGAATCATATTGTATTGGGGTTTAATGTATTCCTATGGGGTTTTGTTGATAGAATCATATTGTATTGGGGTTTAATGTATTCCTATGGGGTGTTGTTGATAGAATCATATTGTATTGGGGTGTAATGTATTCCTATGGGGTGTAATGTATTCCTATGGGGTGTAATGTATTCCTATGGGGTGTTGTTGATAGAATCATATTGTATTGGGGTGTAATGTATTCCTATGGGGTGTTGTTGATAGAATCATATTGTATTGGGGTGTAATGTATTCCTATGGGGTGTAATGTATTCCTATGGGGTGTAATGTATTCCTATGGGGTGTTGTTGATATAATCATATTGTATTGGGGTTTAATGTATTCCTATGGGGTGTAATGTATTCCTATGGGGTGTAATGTATTCCTATGGGGTGTTGTTGATAGAATCATATTGTATTGGGTGTAATGTATTCCTATGGGGTGTAATGTATTCCTATGGGGTGTAATGTATTCCTATGGGGTGTAATGTATTCCTATGGGGTTTTGTTGATAGAATCATATTGTATTGGGTGTAATGTATTCCTATGGGGTGTAATGTATTCCTATGGGGTGTAATGTATTCCTATGGGGTGTAATGTATTCCTATGGGGTGTAATGTATTCCTATGGGGTGTAATGTATTCCTATGGGGTGTAATGTATTCCTATGGGGTGTTGTTGATAGAATCATATTGTATTGGGTGTAATGTATTCCTATGGGGTGTAATGTATTCCTATGGGGTGTAATGTATTCCTATGGGGTGTTGTTGATAGAATCATATTGTATTGGGGTGTAATGTATTCCTATGGGGTGTTGTTGATAGAATCATATTGTATTGGGTGTAATGTATTCCTATGGGGTGTTGTTGATAGAATCATATTGTATTGGGTGTAATGTATTCCTATGGGGTGTTGTTGATAGAATCATATTGTATTGGGTGTAATGTATTCCTATGGGGTGTAATGTATTCCTATGGGGTGTTGTTGATAGAATCATATTGTATTGGGGTGTAATGTATTCCTATGGGGTTTAATGTATTCCTATGGGGTGTTGTTGATATAATCATATTGTATTGGGGTGTAATGTATTCCTATGGGGTGTTGTTGATATAATCATATTGTATTGGGGTGTAATGTATTCCTATGGGGTTTTGTTGATAGAATCATATTGTATTGGGGTGTAATGTATTCCTATGGGGTGTAATGTATTCCTATGGGGTGTAATGTATTCCTATGGGGTGTAATGTATTCCTATGGGGTTTTGTTGATAGAATCATATTGTATTGGGTGTAATGTATTCCTATGGGGTGTAATGTATTCCTATGGGGTGTAATGTATTCCTATGGGGTGTTGTTGATAGAATCATATTGTATTGGGTTTAATGTATTCCTATGGGGTGTAATGTATTCCTATGGGGTTTTGTTGATAGAATCATATTGTATTGGGGTTTAATGTATTCCTATGGGGTGTAATGTATTCCTATGGGGTGTAATGTATTCCTATGGGGTTTTGTTGATAGAATCATATTGTATTGGGGTTTAATGTATTCCTATGGGGTGTAATGTATTCCTATGGGGTGTAATGTATTCCTATGGGGTTTTGTTGTAGAATCATATTGTATTGGGGTGTAATGTATTCCTATGGGGTTTTGTTGATAGAATCATATTGTATTGATGTGTAATGTATTCCTATGGGGTTTTGTTGATAGAATCATATTCCTATGGGGTGTAATGTATTCCTATGGGGTGTTGTCGATAGAATCATATTGTATTGGGTTTATGTATTCCTATATAGAATCATATTGTATTGGGGTGTAATGTATTCCTATGGGGTTTTGTTGATAGAATCATATTGTATTGGGGTTTAATGTATTCCTATGGGGTTTTGTTGATAGAATCATATTGTATTGGGGTTTAATGTATTCCTATGGGGTGTTGTTGATAGAATCATATTGTATTGGGGTGTAATGTATTCCTATGGGGTGTAATGTATTCCTATGGGGTGTAATGTATTCCTATGGGGTGTTGTTGATAGAATCATATTGTATTGGGGTGTAATGTATTCCTATGGGGTGTTGTTGATAGAATCATATTGTATTGGGGTGTAATGTATTCCTATGGGGTGTAATGTATTCCTATGGGGTGTAATGTATTCCTATGGGGTGTTGTTGATATAATCATATTGTATTGGGGTTTAATGTATTCCTA
>NW_026286771.1:0-10000 GCF_023373465.1 Oncorhynchus keta | reverse complement strand
CTGACACACAGAGCGTGGGTATGTGTGTTTATGTGTATGTGTGTAGCTAGCGGGGGAGCTAGATTAGCATCAGTCCCTGGGGTACCATGGTTCTGACACACAGCTACTCACTTAATTTAATATTTACGTTCTGTGAGCTGTTATGCTGTGTTTCTCCTCTCCTCACCCCTTCTCCTCGTGTATAAACTCCTGAAGTTTAGTGAAGTCATTGGGGCTTTCAGATTAGCAGTTAGTCCCTGGGGTTAATAAACATGGTTAATAAAGTCAGGGCACAGCCCACTTAATTTAATAAAGTCTTAGGGCGTTAATAAACTTAATAAACGCCCTGTTAGCTGGGCCCAGTTAATAAACAGCTGTTAATAAACAGCCCAGTAACCCGCCCAGTCCAGGGCCCAGTTAATAAACAGCCCAGTTAATAAACAGCCCCAGTTAATAAACAGCCCAGTTAATAAACAGCCCAGTTAATAAACAGCCCTTAATAAAGTCCAGGGCCCAGTTAATAAACAGCCCAGTTAATAAAGTCCAGGGCCCAGTTAATAAACAGCCCAGTTAATAAACAGCCTCCAGGGCCCAGTTAATAAACCCCAGTTAATAAAGTCCAGGGCCTTTAATAAACAGCCCAGTTAGTAAACCCCTTAATAAAGTCCAGGGCCCAGTTAATAAACAGCCCCCCAGTTAATAAACCCCAGTTAATAAAGTCCAGGGCCCAGTTAATAAACAGCCCAGTTAATAAACTACCTCCAGTTAATAAACAGCCCAGTTAATAAACAGCAGGGCCCAGTTAATAAACAGCCCCAGGGCCCAGTTAATAAAGTCCAGGGCCCAGTTAATAAACCCTCCAGGGCCCAGTTAATAAACAGCCCAGTTAATAAAGTCCAGGGCCCAGTTAATAAACAGCCCAGTTAATAAAGTCCAGGGCCCAGTTAATAAACAGCCCAGTTAATAAAGTCCAGGGCCCAGTTAATAAACAGCCCAGTTAATAAAGTCCAGGGCCCAGTTAATAACCCTCCAGGGCCCAGTTAACAAACAGCCCAGTTAATAAACCCCAGTCCAGGGCCCAGTTAATAAACAGCCCAGTTAATAAACAGCAGTTAATAAACAGGCCCAGTTAATAAACCCTCCAGGGCCCAGTTAATAAAAGGGCCCAGTTAATAAACCCTCCAGGGCCCAGTTAATAAACCCCAGTCCAGGGCCCAGTTAATAAACAGTAAACCCTCCAGGGCCCAGTTAATAAACCCTCCAGGGCCCAGTTAATAAACCCCAGTTAATAAAGTCCAGGGCCCAGTTAGTAAACCCCAGTCTAGGGCCCAGTTAATAAACAGCCCAGTTAATAAAGTCCAGGGCCCAGTTAATAAAGTCTAGGGCCCAGTTAATAAACCCTCCAGGGCCCAGTTAATAAACCAGGGCCCAGTTAATAAACCAGGGCCCAGTTAATAAACCCTCCAGGGCCCAGTTAATAAACTGTTAGGCCCAGTTAATAAACCCCAGTTAATAAAGTCCAGGGCCCAGTTAGAGGGCTGTTAACAGCCCAGTTAATAAAGTCCAGGGCCCCACCTGCCAGGGCCCATTAGCATTATGTCTAGGGCCCAGTTAATAAACAGCTTAATAAAGACAGGGCCCAGTTACCACCCACAGACTAGGGCCCAGTTACATTAATGTCAGGGCCCAGTTAATAAACAGCCCAGTTAATAACTTAATAAACCACCCCAAACAGCCCAGACTGGGCATTACATTCTGTTAGCCTACCACTTAATAAACTAGGACTGCTACCACCCCACAGACTGGGCATTAGATTCTGTTAGCCTACCACTATGCTAGGACCCAGCTACCACCCCAGACTGGGCATTAATAAACAGCCCATTCTGTTAGCCTACCACTATGCTAGGGCCCAGTTACCACCCCAGGGCCCAGACTGCCCAGTTAATTAACAGGGCCCAGTTATAAACAGCCCAGTTAGGGCCTTACAAACAGCCCAGTTAATGTCCAGGGCCCAGTTAGTAAACCCTCCAGGGCCCAGACTGGGCATTACATTCTGTTAGCCTACCACTATGCTAGGACCCAGCTACACCCCACAGACTGGGCCCATTACATTCTGTTAGCCTACCACTATGCTAGGACCGCTACCACCCCACAGACTGGGCATTACATTCTGTTAGCCTACCACTATGCTAGGACTGCTACCACCCCACAGACTGGGCATTACATTCTGTTAGCCTACCACTATGCTAGGACCGCTACCACCCCACAGACTGGGCATTACATTCTGTTAGCCTACCACTATGCTAGGACCGCTACCACCCCACAGACTGGGCATTACATTCTGTTAGCCTACCACTATGCTAGGACTGCTACCACCCCACAGACTGGGCATTACATTCTGTTAGCCTACCACTATGCTAGGACCGCTACCACCCCACAGACTGGGCATTACATTCTGTTAGCCTACCACTATGCTAGGACCGCTACCACCCCACAGACTGGGCATTACATTCTGTTAGCCTACCACTATGCTAGGACCGCTACCACCCCACAGACTGGGCATTACATTCTGTTAGCCTACCACTATGCTAGGACCGCTACCACCCCACAGACTGGGCATTAGATTCTGTTAGCCTACCACTATGCTAGGACCGCTACCACCCCACAGACTGGGTATTACATTCTGTTAGCCTACCACTATGCTAGGACCGCTACCACCCCACAGACTGGGTATTACATCCTGTTAGCCTACCACTATGCTAGGACCGCTACCACCCCACAGACTGGGCATTACATCCTGTTAGCCTACCGCTATGCTAGGACCGCTACCACCCTATAGACTGGGTATTACAGCCTGTTAGCATACCGGTACGCTAGGACTGCTACCACCCCATAGACTGGGTATTGCATCCTGTTAGCATACCGCTACGGTAGGACCGCTAGGGCTCCTTGGAGGGAGCATTACTACTGTGTGTTAGCATACCGCCAGGACCCCCAGGACAGAACACTACAGCAGGCCTACAGTACTGTTGAGGGAGGGAGTAATCTGTATGTTAGCATACCGCTAGGACCCCCAGGGAGGGAGAAATCTGTATGTTAGCATACCGCTAGGACAGAACACTACAGCAGGCCTACAGTACTGTTGAGGGAGGGAGTAATCTGTATGTTAGTATACCGCTAGGACCCCCAGGACAGAACACTACAGCAGGCCTACAGTACTGTTGAGGGAGTAATCTGTATGTTAGCATACCGCTAGGACCCCCAGGTAGGGAGTAATCTGTATGTTAGCATACCGCTAGGACCCCCAGGGAGGGAGTAATCTGTATGTTAGCATACCGCTAGGACCCCCAGGGATGGAGTAATCTGTATGTTAGCATACCGCTAGGACCCCCAGGGAGGGAGTAATCTGTATGTTAGCATACCGCTAGGACCCCCAGGGAGGGAGTAATCTGTATGTTAGCATACCGCTAGGACCCCCAGGGAGGGAGTAATCTGTATGTTAGCATACCGCTAGGACCCCCAGGAGGGAAATCTGTATGTTAGCATACTGCTGGACCCCCAGGGAGGGAGTAATCTGTATGTTAGCATACCGCTAGGACCCCAGGGAGGGAGTAATCTGTATGTTAGCATACCGCTAGGACCCCCAGGGAGGGAGTAATCTGTATGTTAGCATACCGCTAGGACCTTGTAGTCAGGGAGGGAATGTCCCATCTGTATGTTAGCATTTTGACCAGAAGGACCTCTTTGTCAGGGAGGGAATAATCTGTATGTTAGGTGGACTGGAGGTGTGTAATCTGTATGTTAGCATGGACTGGAGGTGAACCCCAGGTGTTGGGTGGAGGAGAGCAATCTGTATGTTAGCATACTGTGTAGGACCCCTGGAGGTGTGTCCACTACTGTGTTAGACTGGATGTGTCCTACTGTGTTGGATGGACTGGACTTGTAGTCACTACTGTGTAAAAACGTTGGAAATGCTCCACTAAACTTTGTTTTTGACCAGAAGGTCTCTTTGTCAGGCCTGAATACTAGCTGTGTTGGGTGGACTGGAGGTGTGTCCACTACTGTGTTGGGTGGACTGGAGGTGTGTCCACTACTGTGTTGGGTGGACTGGAGGTGTGTCCACTACTGTGTTGGGTGGACTGGAGGTGTGTCCACTACTGTGTTGGGTGGACTGGAGGTGTGTCCACTACTGTGTTGGGTGGACTGGAGGTGTGTCCACTACTGTGTTGGGTGGACTGGAGGTGTGTCCACTACTGTGTTGGGTGGACTGGAGGTGTGTCCACTACTGTGTTGGGTGGACTGGATGTGTCAACTAACTGTCTGGGGGACTAAAATAAAGTCCACTTGTGTTCTGGAGTTATCCACTAATGTGTTGGGTGGACTGGATGTGTCCACTACTGTGTTGGGTGGACTGGAGGTGTGTCCACTACTGTGTTGGGTGGACTGGAGGTGTGTCCACTACTGTGTTGGGTGGACACTACTGTGTTGGGTGGACTGGAGGTGTGTCCACTACTGTTGAACAGTGATGTGTCAACAAACGATCTCAGGGACGTAAAATAAATAATTAGTTCTTAGTTAACCTGCCAGTGGGAAAATAAAAGCTCAAATAAAATGTTTTTAAAACATAAACGGCGAAGTGTGTGAACCCACCGTGTCCCGTCTGCGAGACCAGCTCTGCAGCGCCCCCTATAGGTTTGGTAAAGACCCCCACGATGCCTTTCCCCACTCCAGAGATGACCCCTTTGGCCTTGCTGCCTGCTGAACTCTGCATCTCTGATCCCCTCTGGAAGTTCTGCATGGGCTGGTCCACGATGCCCGCTATCGCTCCTGGAGAGAACAGAGGATCACATATTACAACATGGGCTGGTCCACGATGCCAGCTATCGCTCCTGGAGAGAACAGAGGATCACATATTACACCATGGGCTGGTCCACGTGCCAGCTATCGCTCCTGGAGAGAACAGAGGATCACATATTACAACATGGGCTGGTCCACGATGCCTGCTATCGCTCCTGGAGAGAACAGAGGATCACATATTACAACATGGGCTGGTCCACGATGCCTGCTATCGCTCCTGGAGAGAACAGAGGATCAAGTATTACAACATGGGCTGGTCCACGATGCCAGCTATCGCTCCTGGAGAGAACAGAGGATCACATATTACAACATGGGCTGGTCCACGATGCCTGCTATCGCTCCTGGAGAGAACAGAGGATCACATATTACAACATGGGCTGGTCCACTCCTGGAGAGAACAGAGGATCACATATTACAACATGCCAGCTATCGCTCCTGGAGAGAACAGAGGATCACATATTACAACATGGGCTGGTCCACGATGCCCGCTATCGCTCCTGGAGAGAACAGAGGATCATGTATTACAACATGGGCTGGTCCACGATGCCAGCTATGCTCCTGGAGTAGAACAGAGTATCATATCACAACATAGAGTATCATGTATGTACAACAGAGGCATATCATGTGCCAGCTATCAGAGAACAGAGTATCATGTATTACAACAGAGTATGCATTACAACAGTACAACAGAGTATCATGTATTACAACAGAGTATCATGTATTACAACAGACAACAACAGAGTATCACGTATTACAACAGAGTAGTATGCATACAACAGAGTAGCACGTATTACAACAGAGTATCATGTAGTACAACAGAGTATCATGTATTACAACAGAGTATTATGCATTACAACAGAGTGTCATGTAGTACAACAGAGTAGTATGCATTACAACAGAGTATCATGTATTACAGTATTATTGGTTCCTGAAGTTCTGGTCTATATCAAAGGGATATTGTATAAGAGTAATGTTTGTGATTGACAGTGTGGATAGAGCAGTCCCACTAAGGGATTTAACCTCCCAACCAATCACAACATGGTCCTTGGAGCCAGATATCCCCTGTCATAAGTAGCTGTTTCTCTCGTGTCTTTCAAACAGAGAGACCCTAGGTGTTTATTGGGACCATGCTGGTCTCCACTGTGCTGACTGTCTGTCTGGCTGAGTGACTGGCTAACTGACTGACTGACTGTCTCCACTGTCTGTCTTTGAAACAGGCCCTGGTGTTTATTGACCATGCTGGTCTCCACTGTGCTGACTGTCTGTCTGGCTGAGTGACTGGCTAACTGACTGACTGTCTGTCTCCACTGTCTGTCTTTGAAACAGAGAGACCCTTGGTGTTTATTGGGACCATGCTGGTCTCCACTGTGCTGACTGTCTGTCTGGCTGAGTGACTGGCTAACTGACTGTCTGTCTGGCTGAGTGACTGGCTAACTGACTGACTGTCTCCACTGTCTGTCTTTGAAACAGAGACCCTGGTGTTTGATTGGGACCATGCTGGTCTCCACTGTCTGTCTGTCTGTCTGGCTGAGTGACTGGCTAACTGACTGACTGTCTGTCTCCACTGTGCCTGACTGACTGTCTGGCTGAGTGACTGGCTAACTGACTGACTGTCTGGCTGAGTGACTGGCTAACTGACTGACTGTCTGTCTCCACTGTCTGTCTGTCTGGCTGAGTGACTGGCTAACTGACTGACTGTCTGGACCATGCTGGTCTCCACTGTCCTACTGTCTGTCTGGCTGAGTGACTGGCTAACTGACTGGTCTAACTGACTGACTGTCTGTCTGGCTGAGTGACTGGCTAACTGACTGTGACTGACTGTCTGGCTGAGTGACTGGCTAACTGACTGACTGTCTGGCTGAGTGACTGGCTAACTGACTGACTGTCTGTCTCCACTGTCTGTCTTTGAAACAGAGAGACCCTTGGTGTTTATTGGGACCATGCTGGTCTCCACTGTGCTGACTGTCTGTCTGGCTGAGTGACTGGCTAACTGACTGACTGTCTGTCTCCACTGTCTGTCTTTCAAACAGAGATACAGACCCTTGGTGTTTATTGGGACCATGCTGGTCTCCACTGTGCCTACTGTCTGTCTGGCTGAGTGACTGGCTAACTGACTGACTGTCTGTCTCCACTGTCTGTCTTTGAAACAGAGAGACCCTTGGTGTTTATTGGGACCATGCTGTCTCCACTGTACCTACTGTCTGTCTGGCTGAGTGACTGGCTAACTGACTGACTGTCTGTCTCCACTGTCTGTCTTTGAAACAGAGAGACCCTAGGTGTTTATGGGACCATGCTGGTCTCCACTGTACCTACTGTCTGTCTGGCTGAGTGACTGGCTAACTGACTGACTGTCTGTCTCCACTGTCTGTCTTTGAAACAGAGAGACCCTTGGTGTTTATTGGGACCATGCTGGTCTCCACTGTACCTACTGTCTGTCTGGCTGAGTGACTGGCTAACTGACTGACTGTCTGTCTCCACTGTCTGTCTTTGAAACAGAGAGACCCTTGGTGTTTATTGGGACCATGCTGTCTCCACTGTACCTACTGTCTGTCTGGCTGAGTGACTGGCTAACTGACTGACTGTCTGTCTCCACTGTCTGTCTTTGAAACAGAGAGACCCTTGGTGTTTATTGGGACCATGCTGGTCTCCACTGTACCTACTGTCTGTCTGGCTGAGTGACTGGCTAACTGACTGACTGTCTGTCTCCACTGTCTGTCTTTGAAACAGAGAGACCCTTGGTGTTTATTGGGACCATGCTGTCTCCACTGTGCTGACTGTCTGTCTGGCTGAGCGACTGGCTAACTGACTGACTGTCTGTCTCCACTGTCTGTCTGGCTGAGCGACTGGCTAACTGAGTGACTGGCTAACTGACTGACTGTCTGTCTCCACTGTCTGTCTTTGAAACAGAGAGACCCTTGGTGTTTATTGGGACCATGCTGGTCTCCACTGTACCTACTGTCTGTCTGGCTGAGTGACTGGCTAACTGACTGACTGTCTGTCTCCACTGTCTGTCTTTCAAACAGAGATACAGACCCTTGGTGTTTATTGGGACCATGCTGGTCTCCACTGTGCTGACTGTCTGTCTGGCTGAGTGACTGGCTAACTGACTGACTGTCTGTCTCCACTGTCTGTCTTTGAAACAGAGAGACCTAGGTGTTTATTGGGACCATGCTGGTCTCCACTGTACCTACTGTCTGTCTGGCTGAGCGACTGGCTAACTGACTGACTGGCTAACTGACTGTCTGTCTGGAAGAGTGACTGGCTAAGTGACTGACTGACTGACTGTCTGGCAAACTGACTGACTGACTGTCTGGCTAACTGACTGACTGAGTGACTGGCTAACAGACTGGTTAACTGACTGACTGTCTGTCTCCACTGTACCTACTGTCTGTCTGGCTGAGTGACTGGCTAACTGAGTGACTGAGTGACTGGCTAACAGACTGGTTAACTGACTGACTGACTGGTTGTCTGACTGGGTGACTGGCTAACTGGCTGGCTGGTGACTGACTGACTGGCTGGCTAACTGGCTGACTGGCTAACTGACTGACTGTCTGGCTGAGTGACTGGCTAACTGACTGACTGAGTGACTGGCTAACTGACTGGCTAAGTGACTGGCTAACTGACTGACTGGCTGAGTGACTGACTGGCTAACTGACTGACTGACTGGCTGAGTGACTGGCTAAGTGACTGACTGGCTAACTGACTGACTGTCTGACTATACTCTACCCACCCAGTAGGCTGATGCCCAGTCTAGACAGGCCCTGTCTGAGTCCGTCCCCCAGGCTCTCAGGCAGCTGCCTCCTCCACTCCTCCTGCCTGGTATAGTGCTCCTCGTCCAGGGACAGCCGGTCCATGTTCCTGGCCAGGCTGGTAGCCAGGTTGGTGATGGAAGTCAGCGTGCCTACAGGAAGAGAGGAGAATTATCTAACTGGCTAACCTGTTCCCAGACCTGTTTGTGCTATTTAACAGGAGAATTATCTAACTGACTAACCTGTTCCCAGACCTGTTTGTGCTCTTGACAGGATAATTACCTAACTGACTAACCTGTTCCCAGACCTGTTTGTGCTCTTGACAGGAGAATTACCTAACTGACTAACCTGTTCCCAGACCTGTTTGTGCTCTTGACAGGAGAATTATCTAACCTGTTCCCAGACCTGTTTGTGCTCTTGACAGGAGAATTATCTAACTGACGAACCTGTTCCCAGACCTGTTTGTGCTCTTGACAGGAGAATTATCTAACTGACTAACCTGTTCCCAGACCTGTTTAAAATATACAGGATTTAAAGGCACAATCCTGAGTTTATATTTCAGACCAATGGCTGCCTCGTCACTAGGGATGGTACCATTAGAGATGTGGTATGGTACCATTAGAGATGTGGTATGGTGCCATTAGAGATGTGGTATGGTGCCATTAGAGATGTGGTATGGTACCGTTAGAGATGTGGTATGGTACCATTAGAGATGTGGTATGGTACCATTAGAGATGTGGTATGGTACCGTTAGAGATGTGGTATGGTACCATTAGAGATGTGGTATGGTACCTTTAGAGATGTGGTATGGTACCATTAGAGATGTATTAGAGATGTGGTATGGTACCATTAGAGATGTGGTATGGTACCATTAGAGATGTGGTATGGTACCATTAGAGATGTGGTATGGTGCCATTAGAGATGTGGTACCTTTAGAGATGTGGTATGGTACCATTAGAGATGTGGTATGGTACCATTAGAGATGTGGTATGGTACCATTAGAGATGTGGTATGGTACCATTAGAGATGTGGTATGGTACCATTAGAGATGTGGTATAGTACCATTAGAGATGTGGTATGGTACCATTAGAGATGTGGTATAGTACCATTAGAGATGTGGTATGGTACCTTTAGAGATGTGGTATGGTACCATTAGAGATGTGGTATGGTACCATTAGAGATGTGGTATGGTACCATTAGAGATGTGGTATGGTACCATTAGAGATGTATTAGAGATGTGGTACCATTAGAGATGTGGTATGGTACCATTAGAGATGTGGTATAGTACCATTAGAGATGTGGTATAGTACCATTAGAGATGTGGTACCATTATAGATGTGGTATGGTACCATTAGAGATGTGGTATGGTACCATTAGAGATGTGGTACCATTAGAGATGTGGTACCATTAGAGAT
>NW_026286770.1:0-17413 GCF_023373465.1 Oncorhynchus keta | reverse complement strand
GAAAGTGTGTGTGTGTGTGTGTGTGTGTGTGTGTGTGTGTGTGTGTGTGTGGCGTGTGTGTGCGCGCGCGTGTGTGTGTGTGTATAACCTTTATTTAACTAGGCAAGTCAGTTAAGAATAAATTATTATTTACAATGACAACCTACCCAGGCCAATCCCAGATGACGCTGGGCCAATTGTGCTCCACCCTATGGGACTCCCAACCACGGCCGGATGTGATACAGCCAGGATTCGAACCAAAGACTGTAGGACTGAGATGCAGTGCCTTAGACCGCTGCATCCATGTGTGTGTGTGTTAACTATTTAACTGTACTAGAATGCTTAAAAGGCCACTAAAAAGTTTAATATTGGTATCGTTTTTGGGGGGGGGGCAAGGAAATATCAGATATCGGCCAAAAATGTCATATCGGTGCATCACTCGTATTAAGTTTTGAGGAGGAGCAACTGAAATTGAAGATTCCCGGTGTATGTGATGCCCACCGTTTGGTTCGACGCAGACCCAATGGAGAGCATGATGAAACAGAGAAGACACTGTCTGTCTTGCTGAGTTTTGATGCAGAGTCTTTACCCAACAAAGTTGGAGTTGTACAGAAGGTGTCCTATGCTGAGGCAGAATCTTCCATTTCAGTTGCTCCTCCTCAACTACTAATGCCACCCAAGTTATTTTTGAGAGGTTTCAGAGATGGACTGACATCCTCTCGAGTCAAGTGTCCTAACTCTATTGTGTGAAGACACCTTTAATAGTCCTATCTGCTATGGTGGGTTTTAAATGATTGGTAGACACACATTTGTTGTTGAGGTAGAACCTTCTCTATTCCAGAAACAATGGGGATAGGGTTAGGTGAAATGATTAGGTAAAGGTTACCTAATGTGCAAAGTACTTGCAAAGTAGCAGTACATTCACTGCAAACAATGGCTTAATAAACACGGTTAAAAGACCCACACGAGATAAAAGCCATATACAATAGAACCCAGACCAATTTAAACTACAGTCTGTAATCACCAATCTGCCTGCCCCTCATAACCCACATTGAAACTTTGATTTGTATTTTCAAATACGACAGAAAAATGTCACACAGACATAACACTGAACATTTAAAAACACAAGCTGCAAACCAACAATGGATACATACCCACGGTGTACTGAATTAGCTGTATATAATGGACTAAACAACTATTGGCTACACTCAGACTCATGTTAATTACTGTGAATGCAGAAAACCACGATAGGGTAGGCAACTGCCACACCCCACGATCGGGTTTAGCCTTATGTATTACGTCATATAGAAGAGCGCCGTACAACTCGTTGCGGCTCTATTAACCAAAAACACATGGGAGAGTGCACGCACTCCTATCCTTTTCATATGCAGACCAGAATCCCGCTGATCATTTTCTTCTTTGGTATATTGCATTTGCACAATTTAGTGTGCATGCCGCCACCTACTGGATTCCAAAAACTGTATTTTTGGGAGGGTATCTAGACTTTACTATTTATATTTGTACTTTTTAAAAACTTTTTACTTCACTACATTCCAAAATAAATTATGTGCTTTTTACTCCATACATTTTCCTTGAAAGCCTAAATTCCTCTCAATTTCAGAGGCAGTCGGGAGGACCAGGGATGTTCTCTTGATAATTGTGTGAATGGCGAACTCACTAAACATATGCTTCGTTTGTAAATATTGTCTTAGTGTTGGAGCTTGCCTGGTTATCCTTAGATAAAAAAATTCTAAATAAAATGGTACTGTATGTGTAACAGTATACCTTCCGTCCCTCTCCTCGCCCCAACCTGGGCTCGAACCAGGGACCATCTGGACACATCAACAACTGACACCCTGGAAACATCGTTATCTATCGCTCCACAAAAGCCACAACCCTTGCAGAGCACAAAAACAAGTTCTTCAAGGTCTCAGAGCAAGTGACGCCACCGATTGATACACTACTAGCGCACCCCCGCTAACCATTTCACACAGGTTACACTCACCGACCCTATTTGACCTACTTTTCCACAGCAACTAGTGATCCAGGTCACGGCACCAATGTAACAGTATTGCTTCCGTCCCAACCTCTTCGTCCCAACCTGGGTTCGAACCAGGGACCCTCTGTACACACATCAACAACTGACACCCTCGAAGCATTGTTATCTATCGCTCCACAAATGCCATGGCACTTGCAGAGCAAGGGAAACAACTACTTCAAGGTCTCAGAGCGAGTGATGTCACCAATTGATACGCTATCTAGCGCACACCCCGCTAACTAGCTAGCCATTTCACACCGGTTACACTGGATACATATGGTTTGCTTAAGATAAGGAATTTGAAATGATTTATACTTTTACTTTTGATACTTAAGTATATTTTAGTAATTACAGTTCCTTTTGATACTAAGTATATGTAAAACCAAATACTTTAAAACTTTTACTCAAGTAGGATTGTACTGGGCGAATTTCACTTTTACTTGAGTCATTTTCTGATAAGGTGTCTTTACTTTTACTCAAGTATGACAATTGGGTACTTTTTCCACCACTGCAAATTACCAAAATAAATAAATAAACTAAACCAAACTACTTTTCTGTTAAAAACAACAGATCTGATCCCGACACAGCCTCAAGAGGAGCCTGGGAAGGTGGGCCATCTCCCGCGCCAGTACCCCTTGCAAGTCTTCCGATGTAAACTCCTGATGTCCCAAACCCTTTTCTGCCGCAGCCACAATAATGTCCAGTTTCTTTGACTTCTTTGGCACTTCAGCCTTACAGTTTATAACTGTGGCAATGAACACCCACAAAATAAACTTTGTTAACACACAGGGTGTCTTTTGACGAGCAGCAAACATTTACTATAGGCTGTGGAGCATCGACTACCATATGTTCACTGGCATTACTTGTTTTCTCAACCATTTAAATCGCTTCCGCATAGGAGATTTGATTGACCGCTCTAACCTTGCCACCTCAATCTCCTTCTCCCTTACAGGGCACTCTAAGACCTCATGATCCCCACCACAATTGTAAGTCATCCTTCTACACACCGTTCTTCAGTATACTCCGTCCGTCTGACACACTTGAAACATGGCCAAATACTTTACCATTTTTACACGGCAATGGTTTGGGAACTAAAGCTCTTCCAGTGAATCTTACATAACCAAGTTTCACATGCGTAGGTAGATCTTTATTTTTTTAAACAGAACCGACAGACTCTACCCTTGAAGCGCCTGCTTCACCACCTTCAACACCTCAAACGCATCTCCCAGATATGCATCCTTAATCAACAAACAAATTCCAAGAAGTTCCAAATTCCTCCACGCCAATTTGAGATAGTTTCCTTTCTGTTCCATTCTCTGACACTACTGTTGTCCATTCATCTTCACCAACTTTGCTCAACGCACTGATTCAACCCCGGCAATCCACTTCCACCATCTTAATTCCCACTCATTTACCATGCCTTTATTTTTATACCAGCTTTTCGTATATCTGAAAGGGTAGGGAGTAAAAGACAAACATGGAAAAATAAAAGACACCTAAAGACCTAGTCATGATTCCTGCATTTTCACAAACCCTGCAACCAAATTACAGGTATCCGGTTTGTGTGAATGGTTCTCTGCTTTTTTTTGCCAACCTGATCTCAGAGCATTTTGTATTATTCCGTATGTAAATCCTGGACACTCCATTTAGTATTATATGTTACAAATTACAATTTGTGTTATATGTAACAAATTTCAAAACGTACAATATGTTACACATGTTCAAAACGTATAATATGTTAGGAATTTGCAAAATGTATGATATGTTATGATATGTTAGCTAGCTGGCTAACGTTAGCTAGGCTAGGGTTAGGGTAAAGGTTAAGGTTAAGTTTAGGAGTTAGGTTAAAGGGTTTTAAGGTTGGGGAAGGGTTATCTAAAAGGTTTAAGGTTATGGTTAGGGGAAGGGTTAAGGTGAGGGCTAGGGAAGAATTAGCTAACATGCTAATTAGTTGCAAATTAGCTAAGAAAGTAGTAAGTAGTTGCAAAGTTGCTAATTAGCTAAAATGCAAAAATTGTCAGTGATGAGATTTGAACTCTCAACGCTTGCTTTGCTAGACGTTACCCATCCACCCTGAGCAACCACACTGCTTTGGATTTTGCCTGTCAATCTGTCTTATGTAACCATACCAAATGTAACATATCGTACTAATTTGTTTCCCGGATTTACGTTTACTGTATTACGCCTAGTCTATGAGACCAGGCTGTTTTTGCAGGTAAATTTAAGTTGTGGCAAAACAACCAGTTTTGATGTTTTCATCTGATTGTCAAACAATCACTTCAAAGGGCTCCTTTTATTAGCGCACATTCATCCCCAAGAAAGGCATTGGGCGTGGATCAGCAAACCAGTCAGCAGTGGTGTAAAGTACTTCAGTAAAAATACTTTAAAATACTACTTGAGTATTTTTTGGGGTATCTGTACATATTTGGTGAGTATGTAGACCATGGAAGAACTGGGACATTTTCAGCTTCCAGGAATTGTGAACGGAGCCTTGTGACATGGGGCCGTGCATTATCATGCTAAAACATGAAGCGATGGCGGCGGATCAATGGCACCATAATGGGCCTCAGGATCTCGTCACGGTATCTCTGTGCATTCAAATTGCCTTCGATAAAATACATTTATGTTCGTTGTCTGTAGCTTATGCCTGCTTATGCTGTAGTAAACGCCAAATGGATCTACCTCCTGGTCCTCTTCCCCTGTCTTACCCACCAAGGGTAGAGACAGAGATGACCTCGCCTACTGAAATACCGGATTGGGCAAAGCCACCAGAAGACGACTCAAGCCAACCAACTACTGAACCTGACTGGAGGCAGGAAGAATCACCCTCTGCCTCAAGTGACACCTCTGAATGGGAACAGCTGATAGACTCATTGCTGATAGAGTAAGGGCACTGGCATAACCAGAGGCCCATATATGCACTGTAAGAAAAGTGTTTCCTCATTGTTGCTAGAGTAATGGGCACTGTTATAACCAGAGGCCCATATATGCACTGTAAGAAAAGTGTTTCCTGTTGTGAAATATGTCATCACCCTCTCTGCTCTGGGGGAATGGGAGGAGCAGCAGATCGGGTGCAGAGAATCAAAAGGTATATAAAGAGACATTTGCCATTACTTTGGCGCTGACTTCTTGAATTCTGAATTCATTTAGACAACCATTTGACTTCGGGTAAATTGACACCTGACTCAAATTACTTAAAAGATTCTAACTTGTTGGATCTGAGAAGTGACTCTCCGATATACCGTTTAACTGTCGATCAGCTGTTTTGTCGCTTTGCGCCAGGTACGTGGGTGTTGATGCAAATATATCCAGTTGTTCTCCGGAACCTCTCGATTGAGCTCAGCATCTCGACCTCGTTGCGGGCCACTGACACTGCGGTAGTTCAACGGGTTTAACTATTGACCAGTTGTTTTGTCGCTTTGCGCCAGGCGCGTGGGTGCTGATGCAAATATATCCAGAAGTGTTCTCCGGAACCTCGATTGAGCTCAGCATCTCGACCTCGTTGCGGGCCACTGACACTGCGGTAGTTCAACGGGGTTGAGAGGCACTCTAGTCTTCGAGGTTATCCCTTGCTTTCTCTTATGGATGTCTGAATTGACCCTGTGATTTTGCGCCAGGCGCGTGGGTGTTGATGCAAATATATCCAGTAGTGTTCTCCGGAACCTCTCGATTGAGCCAGCATCCCGACCTCGTTGCGGACACAGACTTTTGGTATTCTGTTTGGGGCAGGGAATCACCAGCGGGTTCTCCCATCCAGTCCAAACTTGAATCTCTCAATTTAGCGAAGCACCGACTCCAAGTCAACCTTCAGCCAGTAGAGGGAAGTCGCTACTAACTAAATTCTAAAAGAACTCTGACCGATTGAGACTCTGCTCCTGATCTCGTGGGTCTCCTCGTCATCTCTCAAAGGTAATTACATAACTATTACAAGTATTTAATACAGAGATAAGTGTTATCATTGTACCAGGCATTTTTATAAGAGCATTAAGTCAATTGCATGTTTTTGATTAACGCTGTGTGTGACCGAGTAACAATTGTGTATTTTGAAGTGTGTTTGATTGTAAAAGACAAAAACAGAGTGTTTTCAAAATAAATGGTAGTCTTATTTTGTCTCGAGTAAACGGTTCTCTCAAAGACAGTTAACGGCACGGGAGATAACAACTGACACTCCCCGCTACCGGACACTGGAAACGGGAATCGGGGGCTCTATGACGGAATGAGTTACTGTTAAAAGACAAAGAGGAAGGTGTGTCCAGTAGTGATTCATTTAATTGTCTTATCGATCTATCTAAGTTTTATTTTCCAAGCGATACATAGCCGACGGGCAGAGTAGTGAGACTAAGTTGACTAAAGGTCTTCACACTTTAAACTAGATACATCACAGAGGGAAACACTCAACCACAGGGAAATCATATAGAGACTGGTAGGACTAGTGCTTAATAATAACTCAAGGACCAATTAGTGGTGAAACAAAGAGTCTAGAGGATAAAGGTGGGGTTCGCACATCCCAGCTAGAGCTAGACCGTTGAGAGTGACAAGGCAAAGACCTCTCTACGCGGACAACGTTTCGATATAGAAAGAGAGGCAGGGCTACGCGAGCGGTCCTGGTTATACCGAGATAACCTGAAGTACCTATAGTGCCCTGTCCAATCCAGGGAACGGGACGCTAACCACCTCTAGCAACCCCGCTGCCGGCCAAGGGGCGGGGCTGAAGGTTTCGTATCGCGACACTTGGCGCCCCAACGTGGGGGCCCCACACCTCTATATAAGACTCTACTACTACCTGAGTTAACGGCCCCTACCAGCGCTCTATTTCCAAACAACTTACTAAAGTAGGTATCTTTAAAGAGTTAGAGATATGGCTACGGCAGTACGTTTCGTCTTACCGGATCTACCATGGGGTAAACTGAGAGCGGTAGACCAGACAGCCATAAAACATCTTCTGGGAATGGAAGGAAGGGAAACTTTCTGGGATGATAAAAAATTCCAGAAAAGAACCCTAAATGGCGACTACCTAGTAGGGTAGAAAATAATGGTACAGTACAGGAAATGATACGCAGGCAAAAGGCAGGTCTACCCAACAGTAGGCTCGCAATGTGCGTACCAGGATTACCCTGGGGCCGCTGACCAAGAGGGAACAGACGGCCCCTCCAATTACAGGATTAGGCAAATAGCCCTGAATCCTAAGAATTTCCAGTGAAGACTGATCAACTTCACTAGAAATTGTTGAACAGGTGGAAATTAATTATAAAATGACACCAGTCTCTATTCAAAGTGTATAACAAATAATTGTATTATTTCCTTGGGAAAGTAAAGCTAACATAGTGCGTAAGTGTCACTATGGGCGTTGTATGAGGGAAAATCCTGAGAAATAAGAAAGTACTATAGAGTTTATAACTAAATAGGAAATCTAAATACAATCAAGGTAAAGAGCAATGGCGGGTTAGAGTCTACTTTGAAAAAAATCCCTGAGGAAACTAGAAAATATTATAGAGTTTACAACTAAATAGGAAATGTATACAAACCCCAAGGTGAAGATATGTTAACAATAGTGAATTATTTTCAGCGCCGTTAAGGCAGGCAGACCTCGTAGTAATACGAAATTGGGTTCTAATTAAAGGTCATTCCAGAAAAAGAAGGGGCCAGAGGATGTAAGTGTGTATTGTGGCAAAGTGGCCTTCTATGCACAGCCCTGGTACCCCATGGCAATGGCCCTGCTACAAGACGGGACTCCAACGAATCAGGGAGACACTAGTGTAATGTTGAGAGCCATGCAGGAAGATTTATGTTAAATATTTAGGGTATATTTTAAGCCAACAGGGCAGAAAAAAAGATGAAGTTAGAAAAGGAGTGATTTTATAAGCATTAAATTTAGTTATGAAAATAAATATGTTGCAGTTCTTAGGGATAATAAAGTACTGTAGGTAATGGATCACATACTACGCAACATATATAAAATTATTGATGAGACTGAGTTAAGATTAACCCAGGTTATTGTTAGATAAAATAGTGGACTCCCAAAGAGAGACTTCATTAGTACAGAAAACATATGCTATGTTTAGCAGCGTTTTGGCCTTATCTAATTATTTGAAGGTTTGTCTTCAAATAGTAGAAAGATTACAAGAATATATGGCATCTGTTGTGACCCAGGGTCATTGAGAGAGTGTCAGTAATTAAGGTTGAACTATATAATTATCTACATAAAAATGTTGAGTTCTATAAAATGCATTAGTGTAAACAGGAGACAGTGAGACAGTCAGTCAATATTTGGAGACAGAGACCATATCTGGTACTGTCAGTATTAGCTGCGGCAACAGGAAGCAGATGCAGAAGCGAAAAGGCAGGTTTTAAACCACAGCCATTAAAAAAGCAGCAGTTAAGAGGAAGTTAAACATAGACATAACTACATTGAAAGAGCTGAGACAGATAGTGACCCATGTGCAAATGTATTAGGTCAGTTAGACACTGACACAGGAGTAGGGGAATGGGACTTTAATAAATAATGCAAAGAGTGGACACCTAAAATTTCAGGATGGACTTTAAAAAATAAATGAAAATAATAAACCACTTACGGATAAATATGCTACAAGGAGAAGAAAATCTCCTCAGCTTATTGGACGCTAAATAATTATAAGTAAGGGAGTCACATAAATATGAACCATTTTTTGTTCCAGACCAAATAGAGAGAGTCAGAACACACAGAGGCAAATAGCAGCCCTAGACAGACTCAACAGGGCAGGCATGAAACTGAACTTAACAAAGAGCCAAATAGGTCGAGAGGGAAGTGAACTTTCTCGGTTTCACTATAGGCACTGGAATCACCGCAAGCCAAAATGTATTTGAAAAAGTAGCAGAGCTCAGCGAGCCACAAACAGTGAATGAGATGCAGAAATGCCTAGGTAAACTAGTGTATATTAGAGACCATATGACCGGGCTATGCAGAGTAGCTAAGCATTGCTATAGAGGCCACAACTAGAGAAGATCACCAAAGAGACATGTCACACAAAGAATATGGTAGACAAACCATAACATGGGACAAGAAAATGCAGAATCCTGGAAAATGTGAAATTAATGGCCATAGAAGCCCAAGAAAATGAGCCCAGAGACCCCAACGTACCCCTCTGGCTGTGTCTGAAACTTGAAGGCCAGAGGTGGTGAGGGATGGCTACATTTGGATTTCAAATGAGCTATCAGGAAAAACAATTAAAATGTTTACAGCAAACAGCTGAAAGGGCCCACAATGAAGTACTCCAGTACAGGGGCTAAAATGGCCCTGCTTAGAGCTTTATACTGGAACAAAATAGTGTCCCTTGCCCAAGGACAGGCCATAATCATAAAAGACACAGAACTAAACGAACTATGGGCCATTAACCATACAAAAAATGGTAGGTATTAAAACCACCACTTGGGATAAGTGGAGGAACGTACATGCCACCAAAGGAGTTATGTTCATCAGTGATCAAGGATGGGACACTGATGAACCAGGACCTACAACAGTCAAGGTGAAACCAAAGGAGGATAAAACCTAGGGACATAGTAGTGTTCACGGATGGAAGTGAGAAAACAGGAATAACCAAGTGGGGTTTTATTGTAAAAAAAGCCACTGGCGAAACACTCATAAAAAGGAAACAAGAAATAGCAGGCACTGCCCAGGCCATGACTTCTGACAAAAAGATATGGCAGAACAATGGTTACAGAAGTGCTAAAAACAAAACAATTCAGCACGAAGGAGAGTGGAGAAAGATCCATGAGTTAATGGATATTGTTGTCAGTCACCAAAAAAGCCCACACAGTAGATGGGGAGGAAAAGAAGCTGACTTCAATCAACAAGGCAACAGGGAAGTAGATGAGCTTAGTCCAGATGGGCAGAATAGTTCTACAGAACTGAAGCAGACAAATTTAAGGCGCACATAGATTGGGGACACCCAGGTCCCAAAATCTTTATGAAGCGCCTTAGGACAGGACCAGATAGAATTTGACCCAGTAGAGGCCAAACTGTGTGCCAGCAGTGCATTACCTGTCAAGAGCAAAAACCTAGTAATCTAGGAAGAGTGTCTGATCAACACATCAAAACATGCACGCCTGGAGTCAAATAGCATTAGACACTATGGGTCCCACATGAAAAGTGCTACGGTACTGGGACATAGGTATGCTATAGAAGCGGTGTGCATGGCAACGGGCTACACAATGGTACACACAGCGAAAACATGCAATGCTCTGCCTGTGTTTACAATGCTTAACTCAACTTTGACCCTAGGACGGTTTCACCATCAGACTGACGAAGGACGCGCAGTATAAAAACAAAAAGGTAGAGGAATGGTGCACCCAGAGGGGAGTAAAGCATTACCTTTCACCTCCCTACACACCTCAAGCAAAATGGTGTGCAGAGAGGACCATTGGCAAACTCAAACAACTTTGGGGTTGTGGAGAGCGGACAAAGATTGGGGACCAAAGCTAGTGCAAGCATGCATAGAGTTAAGTAGCACCCCAACCAGTTCAGGGCCTAGTCCAAGAGAGTTAATGGGATTACCAGGACAAAATAGTACGGTGGATGTTCCTAATCCCCAGTCTACCCTCTACCTTGTGTTTTAAAGGTAGGAGACTGGATCAGGATTAGAAAAATCCAGCGGCAGACAACAGTGACCTGGTAATACCCAAGAAATACGGTAAAAACGTATTATTGAGGAAATAATAAGCGCTAATACTGTAAGGACAGCTTGTGGAAGAACAGTTGACATAGCACAACCTAGCAAAGTATGTCCCCTGCAATAGTACCAGACTGGAAATACCTCCTAGAGTGCAGAGCAGGCCTCCAAGTCAGGAGGAGTCCAAACACAATTGTAGGGCCTCAAAGGTGGGAGCACGGGAAGAGTAGTCCGGGAACGTAGCGTCTGACAGGTCTACCTGGCTCAAGCAGACTGGGAAGTGTCCCTTGTGACGTATGCAAAGAGCCCACTGGCGATATGCACACGGGTTCCTGGCTGAGCTGAGCATCAGGCAACTAGAGATGTGCTCTGATGGAGCCCAGGGGGAGTAGGTGCAGGTAAGGAAGAGTTCAGACGTGGGCAGGTGCAATTGCAACACCATGACCAACTGTGCACTGGACATAAGGACCATTAATGGTTCCTGGGACCCTCAGAGGGTGCCAGTGTGCCTGGGAGATATGGAAACATCTCAGACAAAGATTGCCTGGAATGTCGCAGACAGAGGGTCACAGAGGTCAAACTAACCAGAAGTGCCCTTAACCCCAGTTAGAATAGAAGTACCACTCAGGCCAATTCCCACTGGAACTGCAGGCCCAGACCCAAAGCTCTAACAGGTCAAAGGTTCCACCTTAACTCCAGCTATGAGTATCTGAGAGATAGGGACCTGGAGGGGACCTAGTGATGGATATGGGATAGACAGACAATGACAGGCCTGATGGAAACAGGACAAGGTGAATGGATCCTAGTAGACCCTAGTGTAGCCTGGGATGGAGGCTTGGAGTCCACGCATGGGACCAGGTGGACAGATATCCCCTAGACAACAACCAACAAACATCCTGGATGATGAGAAGGTGTTGGTGGGAAGGTCAGTGCAGGCCAGTTAGAGAGCTACACTGGGGCAGAGCAAATGGAAAAGGAACAAATGTTCACTTTCTCACACCCCATGACTGGAGGAAATTATGTCCCTCCCCATGATGGAGATGGCAGGAGAAGGTACAGGTTAGGCCTAGGGATGGCAGCTGTACTTAGCCCAGGGACCCCGTGTATAAAACTGAAGGAGTCTACTCTGTCAGCAAGTACGCATATATGTAGATAGTTGGTTGAGGGAAAAGGTAAACAAAAGGCAGCACTGAAAGAGAAATATAGCCCACCTAAGAAATCATTCTATTAGGGTGAAACTGGTATTGTGATCAGACCCCGAGAGGCCTATCCAAACCCAGAAACCCAATAGTTAAAAAATAAACTAAAAGATGCTCTCCCTCTTATATTTCACTGGAAATATGAAGTTGGGGGAGTACAGAACAAAGCATAGGGAATGTAAGATAGGATGATGCTGGTGGGTAAGTATGTTTTAATTATAGTTGGCGTCCCCAGCGCCACCATATTAGGATTGTATTTGGGCCTAAAATACGATCAAGAAAATGTAGAAACAGGAAGAGTAATATACCTAGAGTAAGTAAAGTAATATACCTAGAGCAACAAAAAATGTGATAGTGACTTAATCACATTTAGAACACAAAGAAATGGGGCATCCAGGTACAATGTGACACAGCCAATGAAACTGAGTGTCCAGGTTTCCCCACTGTAAAGCTAAAAAGCAGAACGAATTACACTAAGTGGAACAACAGCCTAGGTGAAAATGTCACAATAATGGCAGCGTTAGGGTATGCAAAAAATTAGGCATGCCGATAGACAAAGTGTTCAAGAGAATTTGGAAAGGGCTGTTTAAACTACTGGTCAAAATAAGTAAACTGGCCCTAACAATTACCTGGTCAATCTTCAAGGGGATCAGATGGTTGTTAAAAGGACTGATCATCTGGAGCATGGTATATGAGAGAGTGCATCCTCCTAGAAGACAGGGACCAGCAGTTCCTGTTGAACAGGATGTACTGCTCATGACCCCGAGAGGAACGGATGTGACCCAAGTTTAAGGGGCAAAAAGTGACTACATAAGTGAACCCTGAACAACTCAGGTCACGACTCAGATCAGAGATAAAGAATCATCCTGCTCTCAACACAACTTAAATAAACAACCAGAATCTTTAGGCAGTGAAACTTAAAGATATCCTCTACCATGACTTCCAACGAAACTGACCATGACACCTCGGCTGAGGCATGCAGTCCCTTCACTGACCAGGTACGGGAAAACATCTGTTGTCAAATATTAGTTCTCGTATTTTTTGGGAAAATAGCATGGGAAAATAGGCATAATAATGGCTTAGTAACTTGGGTTGCTCTATTTATCAATTCATTAGTGGCCATTGATAAACTAGGGTTAACAATGGGACAAAAAATAATGCTGTCCGTTGTACCGATAATACTAATCCAGACAATGTACACAATATTAGCAAAATGTTATTTGGTCTGTCTATGCTTAGAAGCCTTAGCTGCAGCTATGACTGTAGTAAGTAAAATAGGTGCAATAGAGAAGAACGGAACAGACGGTAAAATGGAACCTATGTGCGCTACCATAATTGGAATACACTATGTGGCGCGGATCATTGAAGCAGGCCTAGTTGGCGTACTACGTGTGCAAATAGTCAAATTAATGAGAAAACTGAAACCAAAAGACCAGGAACACCTTAAGCCATGGGATGGGGTAAGGATGGCTAAAGTAATAGTGCCCCCCACCCAGTGACAGAACCAATAGGGGAAGCAGGGGTATTAATAGAGGTAGAGGAGAGTAGAATATGGTTCATAAACATGTGGGCAAGACATTTAGATGCCCTTAAGGCATATACAAATTGTGGGGGTTGTGGCCAATTGGAACCATTGCCACTAGGGATAGACTCTACCAACGGGGTAGTGTTGGGCGGAACCACCTTCATATGTGCTCATTGTTACCAAGGGGGTGTAGCATACCGCATTAGGCGTAGCCATGACCCCATTGGTACTTATGCGGGTCCAGTGACCTCGTGGGGAGCCACGGGGCCAGTAACAGAGGAAGGGGACAGATGGATCAGGAAGTTGAGTCCCAACGGACCCAACCTGAATCTCTGGAAAAGCGAATCATGGCCCAGAAAGGCATGGAGAAAGCCGGGATACCGAACCTTGACCCTCAACCACCGGAGGGTGGCTGGGGACATAGGAAAAGGTACGCTGACCGGGCAGTGGGACGAGGCTCTGGTAGTCAAAGACCTGGAAGTCCATTGGTCTCAGGAAGACCTCACCATGCTGAAACATAGCCCGTGGTTCAGGTACGGGAGTGCTAGATCACTACTGAGTGGCCAAATTTTCCCCCAAAATGGGGAAGACTCAGCTGTGATCAGTGGAACCTAAACAATTACGTGGCCGTAAGGACCACTGGTTCCCTAGCACAGACGATAAAATAGCCATTAGAAAGGCTCGGAGAGAGCCAATGTCCAAAGTGATTGGGTGTACTGAGACAGGGGAAAGTGAAACTCTGGCTGACTTCAGTAGGAAGCACAGAAGAGGAACTCAAAGAGGCCTTAGGAGGCAAAATGGGTTCAGGCTTAGGGAGCCAGGGAGTCATAGACTTCCCTACGGGCACACTTGTATTACCTCAGTGGCCCCCAGACCCCAGCAAAAAGGGCCTGTAAGGAATGTCCCCGACACAGAGCTAGAGCTCAGATATAGGGAGAACCTCGCAGTCTTAGGACATAGACTGGCCGACTTGACCGTGGCCGCAGAAAGAGCTGTAGGAGCTCTGACCCAGAATAACCCCAAAGGGAACGATGGGCCTCAAAGTCGCAGGGACAAAAAGAGGACTAGGAAGGGGCAAGGTAGACAATAGGAGAATAACCTTTCTTTCTCCAGGACCCCATTGAAGAAACCCAGTCCTGGGATGGAGAGGGGGAAGAAGAAGCAGAAGACAATAGGCCAATAGGGCATAGAGTAATGACCAGATGGCAAGAATTAGAAAGTGAGGGTATGCCAGAGTTCCCAGACACTAGGAATTATCCTGTAGGGTGGATAGCACCGGTAATAATAATTCCTCACCCAGACGCCTTTAAAACCTGTGGCTCATGTGATAGAAGTACCGAAGGGGTACTCAGCGGGAGATTAATGTTAAGAGGACGGCTGTTAGACAGCGTATGTATGATGTGTCTAGCCCTAAGAAATAAGTGGCCAAAACTAAAACCCATAGTAAACAAGGGAAACAAATGGGGACATGTAGAAGAGCCAGAAGAGTTAAATTTAACAATGGTTTACAAGGGACAAGAAGTAGACTGGGATAAGAGAACTGGCACTGTTGAATTGCATGGGATGGCTTACGAGACCTATTCAACAGGTTGGAGAAGAAGGACAACAGAGACGGGTTCAAAGATGCACAGGCTGTGAATCAGGAACCAGAGGAAAGTACACCTGCCAGTGGGGCAATAAGGATGGTGTTAGTGTTATGCCGCTTTGCAAGAGATGCTTATGTTGTCAGAGTTGCGCTAAAAAAAGGCAGGAGTGGTATAGCGAGGACGAACATGAGGTTTGGCCTATGGAGAGAGAATATGCTGATATATTTGAACATGGTAGAATAGCTACTAGAAGCAGACATACAGATGGTGTATATTTGAGAATGAGGGTCAGAGCTGACCCTGAAGGAACCATGCCGGGTCATAGTAGCTGGGCAACAGTATGGGGAATAACGGCTAGGTCAGACGGACTAGTGCTAGGAATAACCAGAGTTGATAATCAGAGTCCGGTTAGGGGCACTAAGAGAAGAGAGACAGGGGTAGATCCTGGAGAGGGTGTAGTAAAACGCCAAATGGATCTACCTCCTGGTCCTCTTCCCCTGTCTTACCCACCAAGGGTAGAGACAGAGATGACCTCGCCTACTGAAATACCGGATTGGGCAAAGCCACCAGAAGACGACTCAAGCCAACCAACTACTGAACCTGACTGGAGGCAGGAAGAATCACCCTCTGCCTCAAGTGACACCTCTGAATGGGAACAGCTGATAGACTCATTGCTGATAGAGTAATGGGCACTGTTATAACCAGAGGCCCATATATGCACTGTAAGAAAAGTGTTTCCTGTTGTGAAATATGTCATCACCCTCTCTGCTCTGGGGGAATGGGAGGAGCAGCAGATCGGGTGCAGAGAATCAAAAGGTATATAAAGAGACATTTGCCATTACTTTGGCGCTGGCTTCTTGAATTCTGAATTCATTTAGACAACCATTTGACTTCGGGTAAATTGACACCTGACTCAAATTACTTAAAAGATTCTAACTTGTTGGATCTGAGAAGTGACTCTCCGATATACCGTTTAACTGTCGATCAGCTGTTTTGTCGCTTTGCGCCAGGTACGTGGGTGTTGATGCAAATATATCCAGAAGTGTTCTCCGGAACCTCTCGATTGAGCTCAGCATCTCGACCTCGTTGCGGGCCACTGACACTGCGGTAGTTCAACGGGTTTAACTATTGACCAGTTGTTTTGTCGCTTTGCGCCAGGCGCGTGGGTGCTGATGCAAATATATCCAGAAGTGTTCTCCGGAACCTCTCGATTGAGCTCAGCATCTCGACCTCGTTGCGGGCCACTGACACTGCGGTAGTTCAACGGGGTTGAGAGGCACTCTAGTCTTCGAGGTTATCCCTTGCTTTCTCTTATGGATGTCTGAATTGACCCTGTGATTTTGCGCCAGGCGCGTGGGTGTTGATGCAAATATATCCAGTAGTGTTCTCCGGAACCTCTCGATTGAGCTCAGCATCCCGACCTCGTTGCGGACACAGACTTTTTGGTATTCTGTTTGGGGCAGGGAATCACCAGCGGGTTCTCCCATCCAGTCCAAACTTGAATCTCTCAATTTAGCGAAGCACCGACTCCAAGTCAACCTTTCAGCCAGTAGAGGGAAGTCGCTACTAACTAAATTCTAAAAAGAACTCTGACCGATTGAGACTCTGCTCCTGATCTCGTGGGTCTCCTCGTCATCTCTCAAAGGTAATTAAATAACTATTACAAGTATTTAATATAGAGATAAGTGTTATCATTGTACCAGGCATTTTATAAGAGCATTAAGTCAATTGCATGTTTTTGATTAACGCTGTGTGTGACCGAGTAACAATTGTGTATTTTGAAGTGTGTTTGATTGTAAAAGACAAAAAACAGAGTGTTTTCAAAAATAAATGGTAGTCTTATTTTGTCTCGGGTAAACGGTTCTCTCAAAGACAGTTAACGGCACGGGAGATAACAACTCTGACACTCCCCGCTACCGGGACACTGGAAACGGAGAATCGGGGCTCTATGACGGAATGAGTTACTGTTAAAAGACAAAGAGGAAGGTGTGTCCAGTAGTGATTCATTTAATTGTCTTATCGATCTATCTAAGTTTTATTTTCCAAGCGATACATAGCCGACGGGCAGAGTAGTGAGACTAAGTTGACTAAAGGTCTTCACACTTTAAACTAGATACATCACAGAGGAAACACTCAACCACAGGGAAATCATATAGAGACTGGTAGGACTAGTGCTTAATAATAACTCAAGGACCAATTAGTGGTGAAACAAAGAGTCTAGAGGATAAAGGTGGGGTTCGCACATCCCAGCTAGAGCTAGACCGTTGAGAGTGACAAGGCAAAAGACCTCTCTACGCGGACAACGTTTCGATATAGAAAGAGAGGCAGGGCTACGCGAGCGGTCCTGGTTATACCGAGATAACCTGAAGTACCTATAGTGCCCTGTCCAATCCAGGGAACGGGACGCTAACCACCTCTAGCAACCCCGCTGCCGGCCAAGG
>NW_026286769.1:0-38441 GCF_023373465.1 Oncorhynchus keta | reverse complement strand
CACAAAAAGTGCAGGCTCGTAAGCATGAATACAAACAGCATTTTACTGCATTTGCCAGCAGCTCTTAGCAATGCTTGAAGCACAGCGCTGTTTATGACTTCAAGCCTATCGACTCCTGAGATTAGACTGGCAATACTATAGTGCCTATAAGAACATCCAATAGTCCAAGGTGAATGAAATACAAATGGTATAGAGGGACAGAAGCTATACTGTTACACTGGCAATACTATAGTGCCTATAAGAACATCCAATAGTCAAAGGTGAATGAAATACAAATGGTATAGAGCGACATAGTCATAGTGCCATAATTCCTATAATAATAATAATATATAATTCCTACAACCTAACTGGGAATATTAACTGGGAATATTGAAGCACTGGGAATATTGAACCACCAGCTTTCATATGGTTTCATGTTCTGAGCAAGGAACTTAAAAGTTAACTTTTTTACATAGCACATATTGCACTTTTACTTTCTTCTCCAACACTGTGTTTTTGCATTATTTAAACCAAATTGAACATGTTTCATTATTTATTGATGTATTATATTAAGTTCAAATAAAAGTTTAATTGTTCATTCAGTATTGTTTTAATTGTCATATATATATATATATATATAAATATGTCGATTAATCGTAGCGACTTTTTTGGGTCTCCAATAAATCGGAATCGGCGTTGAAAAATCATAAATCGGTCGACCTCTCGTCCCCACAGTGACTGTACGTACATACCCCAACCAGAAGTCATGGATTACAGGCAGCATCCCCACTGAGATAAAGGGTAGAGCTGCCGCTTTCAAGGAGCGGGACTCTAATCCGGGAAGTTTATCAGAAATCCCGCTATGCCCTCCAATGAACCATCAAACAGGCAAAGAGTCAATACAGGACTAAGATCGAATCGTACTACAACGAGGTTCGTCGGATATTTGCAGGGTTTGTAAACTATACAGACTACAAAGAGAAGCACAGCCATGAGCTGCCCAGTGACACGAGCCTACCAGATGAGCTAAATTACTTCTATGCTCGCCTCGAGGCAAATAACACTGAAGCATGCATGAGAGCATCAGCTGTTCCGGGTCAACATTCCCAAGGCCGCAGGGCCAGACGGATTCCCCAGGTGTGTACTCCAAGCATGCGCTGACCTACTAGCAAGTGTCTTCACTGACATTTTCAACCTGTCCCTGACCGAGTCTGTAATACCAACATGTTTCAAGCAGACGGCAGGGTAGCCTAGTGGTTAGAGCGTTGGACTAGTAACCGGAAGGTTGCAAGTTCAAATCCCCAAGCTGACAAGGTATAAATCTGTCGTTCTAACAGGCAGTTAACCCAATGGCCGTCATTGAAAATAAGAATTTGTTCCTGACTTGCCTAGTTAAATAAAGGTAAAATTAAAATAAAGACCACCATAGTTCCTGTGTTCATGAACACTAACTAAGGTAACCTACCTAAATTACCAGGACATGTACTCCGAGGATGTGCTGACCAACTGGTGTCTTCACTGACATTTTCAACCTCTCCCTGTCTGAGTCTGTAATACCAATGTTTCAAGCAGACCACCATAGTCCCTGTACCCAAGAACACTAAGGTAACCTGTCTAAATGACTACCGACCCGTAGCACTCACGTCTGTAGACATGAAAGGCTGGTCATGGCGCACATCTACACCATTATCCCAGTAACCCAAGACCCACTCCAATTTTCAAACCGCCCCAACAGATCCACAGATGATGCCATCTCTATTGCACTCCTCACTGCCCTTTCCCACCTGGACAAAAGGAACACTAATGTGAGAATGCTGTTCATTGACTACAGCTCAGCGTTCAACACCATTGTGCCCTCAAAGCTCATCACTGAGCTAAAGACCCTGGGACTAAACACCTCCCTCTGCAACTGGATCCTGGACTTCCTGACGGGCCGCCCCCAGGTGGTAAGGGAAGGTAACAACACATTAGCCACGCTGATCCTCAACACGGAGGCCACTCAGGGGTGTGTACTCCCTGTTCACTCATGACTACACGGCCAGGCACGACTCCAACACCATCATTAAGTTAGCCGATGACAACATCGGCTTCTATAGGGAGGAGGTCAGAGACTTGGTCGTGTAGTGCCAGGACAACAACCTCTCCTTCAGCGTGATCAAGACAAAAGTAGATGATTGTAGACTACAGGAAAAGGAGGACCGAGCCCCAACTCTCATCGACGGGCTGCAGTGGAAGAGGTTGAGAGCTTCAAGTTCCTTGAGGTCCACATCACCAACAAACTAATATGGTCCAGACACTCTAAGAAAGTTGTGAAGAGGGCACGACAAAGCCTATTCCCCCTCAGGAGACTGAAAAGATTTGGCATGGGTCCATCAGATCCTCAAAAGGTTCAACAACTGCACCATCGAGAGTATGACTGACTGGTTGCATCTGGTATGGCAACTGCTTGACCTCCGACCGCAAGGAACTACAGAGGGTAGTTGAGTACAGCCCAGTACATCACCAAGCAATCTGCCATCCAGGACCCCTATACAAGGTGGTGTCAGAGGAAGGTCCCTAAAAATTGTCAAAAGACTTCAGCCACCCAACAGTCAAAGACTGTTCTCTCTCTTCTACAGCACGGCAGGCGGTACCAGAGCGCCTAGTCTAGGTCCAAAAGGCTCCTCAACAGCACGGCAGGCTGTACCAGAGCGCCAAGTCTAGGTCCAAAAGGCTCCTCAACAGCACGGCAGGCTGTACCAGAGCGCCAAGTCTAGGACCAAAAGGCTCCTCAACAGCACGGCAGGCTGTACCAGAGCGCCAAGTCTAGGACCAAAAGGCTCCTCAACAGCACGGCAGGCTGTACCAGAGCACCAAGTCTAGGTCCAAAAGGCTTTTCAACAGCACGGCAGGCTGTACCAGAGCGCAAGTCTAGGACCAAAAGGCTCCTCAACAGCAGGCAGGCTGGAGCAAAGTCTAGGACCTGAACATGTCCTCAACAGCACGGCAGGCTGACCAGAGCACCAAGTCTAGGACCGTAAACTCCCGGTTGTGTAAACAACACAGTAATTGAAACATCACAGATGGAGCTGGGAAAGTCAACCTGAACTGGTACCTTTTAAACTCACTCCACAGCTTGAAACGTCACAGATGGATCTGTCCAACTGGTACCTTTTAAACTCACTCCACAGCTTGAAACATCACAGATGGAGCTGTCCAACTGGTACCTTTTGTATCGCTGCATCGGTTCATTGTCAAGGAGAGTGGTCACATGTAATAATAACAATAATAATATATGCCATTTAGCAGACGCTTTTATCCAAAGCGACTTACAGTCATGTGTGCATACATTCTATGTATGGGTGGTCCCGGGAATCGAACCCACTACCCTGGCGTTACAAGCGCCATGCTCTACCAACTGAGCTACAGGACCACACATGTGATGAGAAGCAGAGGATCACTAGTTTGAGTCCAGTATGGGGACAGAGGAGGAAACTAAACTGGTAGCAGCACACTGGCGTCGGTTACATATTAAATCAATAAAGTGAGTCATTTCCAAATGAAACCATGTTCTTTAAGGTCTATATAGTATATATATATTAAACCATGTTCTATAAGGTCTATATAGTATATATATATATTAAACCATGTTCTTTAAGGTCTATATAGTATATATATATTAAACCATGTTCTATAAGGTCTATATAGTATATATATTAAACCATGTTCTTTAAGGTCTATATAGTATATATATATATTAAACCATGATCTTTAAGGTCCATATAGTATATATATATTAATAAACCATGTTCTTTAAGGTCTATATAGTATATATATATTAAACCATGTTCTTTAAGGTCTATATAGTATATATATATTAAACCATGTTCTTTAAGGTCTATATAGTATATATATTAAACCATGTTCTTTAAGGTCTATATAGTATATATATATTAAACCATGTTCTGTTAAGGTCTATATAGTATATATATTAAACCATGTTCGTTAAGGTCTATATAGTATATATATATTAAACCATGTTCTTTAAGGTCTATATAGTGTATATATATATTAAACCATGTTCTTTAAGGTCTATATAGTATATATATATTAAACCATGTTCTTTAAGGTCTATATAGTATATATATATATTAAACCATGTTCTTTAAGGTCTATATAGTATATATATATTAAACCATGTTCTATAAGGTCTATATAGTATATATATATTAAACCATGTTCTTTAAGGTCTATATAGTATATATATATTAAACCATGTTCTTTAAGGTCTATATAGTATATATATATTCAACCATGTTCTATAAGGTCTATATAGTATATATATTAAACCATGTTCTTTAAGGTCTATATAGTATATATATATATTAAACCATGATCTTTAAGGTATTCCATATAGTATATATATATATATTAAACCATGTTCTTTAAGGTCTATATAGTATATATATATTAAACCATGTTCTTTAAGGTCTATATAGTATATATATATTAAACCATGTTCTTTAAGGTCTATATAGTATATATATATTAAACCATGTTCTTTAAGGTCTATATAGTATATATATTAAACCATGTTCTATAAGGTCTGTATAGTATATATATATTAAACCATGTTCTATAAGGTCTGTATAGTATATATATATTAAACCATGTTCTTTAAGGTCTATATAGTATATATATATATATTAAACCATGTTCTATAAGGTCTATATAGTATATATATATATTAAACCATGTTCTTTAAGGTCTATATAGTATATATATATTAAACCATGTTCTTTAAGGTCTATATAGTATATATATATTAAACCATGTTCTTTAAGGTCTATATAGTATATATATTAAACCATGTTCTATAAGGTCTGTATAGTATATATATATTAAACCATGTTCTATAAGGTCTGTATAGTATATATATGCTAAATGGCATATATTATTATTATATATTATTATTATATTATATATTAAACCATGTTCTTTAAGGTCTATATAGTATATATATATTAAACCATGTTCTTTAAGGTCTATATAGTATATATATATTAAACCATGATCTTTAAGGTCCATATAGTATATATATATATATTAAACCATGTTCTTTAAGGTCTATATAGTATATATATATTAAACCATGTTCTTTAAGGTCTATATAGTATATATATATTAAACCATGTTCTTTAAGGTCTATATAGTATATATATATTAAACCATGTTCTTTAAGGTCTATATAGTATATATATATATTAAACCATGTTCTTTAAGGTCTATATAGTATATATATATATTAAACCATGTTCTTTAAGGTCTATATAGTATATATATATTAAACCATGTTCTTTAAGGTCTATATAGTATATATATTAAACCATGTTCTTTAAGGTCTATATAGTATATATATTAAACCATGTTCTTTAAGGTCTATATAGTATATATATTAAACCATGTTCTTTAAGGTCTATATAGTATATATATATTAAACCATGTTCTTTAAGGTCTATATGGTATATATATATTAAACCATGTTCTTTAAGGTCTATATAGTATATATATATTAAACCATGTTCTTTAAGGTCTATATAGTATATATATATTAAACCATGTTCTTTAAGGTCTATATAGTATATATATATTAAACCATGTTCTTTAAGGTCTATATAGTATATATATATTAAACCATGTTCTTTAAGGTCTATATAGTATATATATATTAAACCATGTTCTTTAAGGTCTATATAGTATATATATTAAACCATGTTCTATAAGGTCTGTATAGTATATATATATTAAACCATGTTCTATAAGGTCTGTATAGTATATATATATTAAACCATGTTCTTTAAGGTCTATATAGTATATATATATATATTAAACCATGTTCTATAAGGTCTATATAGTATATATATATTAAACCATGTTCTTTAAGGTCTATATAGTATATATATATTAAACCATGTTCTTTAAGGTCTATATAGTATATATATTAAACCATGTTCTATAAGGTCTGTATAGTATATATATATTAAACCATGTTCTATAAGGTCTGTATAGTATATATATGCTAAATGGCATATATTATTATTATATATTATTATTATATTATATATTAAACCATGTTCTTTAAGGTCTATATAGTATATATATATATTAAACCATGTTCTATAAGGTCTATATAGTATATATATATATTAAACCATGTTCTATAAGGTCTATATAGTATATATATATTAAACCATGTTCTTTAAGGTCTATATAGTATATATATATTAAACCATGTTCTTTAAGGTCTATATAGTATATATATATTAAACCATGTTCTTTAAGGTCTGTATGTTGGAGTTCAGGCTTCATTTGACCTGTTAGAAGGAAATTAAATGAATTTTGTCAATTAGAGACAAAAAAATTAGTTTGTTTTAAAATATATATTTGACGGAGGCCAAGTCTCACAAAAAATGCTTTTCATTTATAAATATTTCATGGCTTTTAGAAAAGGCTTACAGAGTTTGTTTTAAACTATATATTTGTTGTGCAGATCAGATGTTAATGAAGCAATACAGACCACATTGAAGTGTCTGGAGTTTAGTTTGTATGTTCTAGAGTCTAGTAAAGACAGGGGAGGTTGACTGGGACAGGCAATGTAACATCCATAATGTTTTGAGAAAATGTTTTTGTAAAACATGCAACTTACATCGGATCATCTTGAAACTTTCTCTCTAAAGCTAACTTTCATCAAGGTTTTATATGGTCAATTGGTTTCTCTCTAAATCTAACTTTCATCAATGTTTTATATGGTCTATTGGTTTCTCTCTAAAGCTAACTTTCATCAAGGTTTTATATGGTCAATTGGTTTCTCTCTAAAGCTAACTTTCATCAAGGTTTTATATGGTCTATTGGTTTCTCTCTAAAGCTAACTTTCATCAAGGTTTTATATGGTCTATTGGTTTCTCTCTTTTCATTGGCAGAATCCTTTTTCAGTGTTATGATATTCATAACATCCATATCCACCAGTCTATCTTCCTGTCAACTAACAGAACTCTGCTGGTTGTCCTGGTAACAGATACCAGTCCATCTTCCTGTCAACTAACAGAACTCTGCTGGTTGTCCTGGTAACAGATACCAGTCCACCTTCCTGTCAACTAACAGAACTCTGCTGGTTGTCCTGGTAACAGATACCAGTCCATCTTCATGTCAACTAACAGAACTCTGCTGGTTGTCCTGGTAACAGATACCAGTGGGCAGATCTATTGTATTTGTTCAAACTAAACTACAGCACTTACTTTGATGTGTCAAATCTGATCCTTTCTTCTCTTCTCCTCCTCTCACAGTTCCACTCAGCCCTGTTGTTTTCCTGCAGTCCACCAGCAGCACAGACAACCTCTTCATACCCAGCAGTAAGGTGCTATTGGGAGAGACACGACATGGGGACTCCAGGAGGGAGGAGGGGCTAGCGTTGTCCTGGTAACCATAAAGAGGGGACACAGACACATATCATTATGGATGCTGTTGTCATAAAGTGCTTTACAGAAACCCAGCCCAGACCCAGATAGAGCAAGCTGTATGCTAGACCAGACCAAGCTGTCTGTATGCTAGACCAGACCAAGCTGTATGCTAGACCAGACCAAGCTGTATGCTAGACCAGACCAAGCTGTATGCTAGACCAGACCAAGCTGTATGCTAGACCAGACCAAGCTGTATGCTAGACCAGACCAAGCTGTATGCTAGACCAGACCAAGCTGTACCATCTGCTGTTCTGATCTGGAGAGACTCTTCTCTGCTTCGTCAGCATCAGGATGTTGTTGAGGCTCCCCAGAGGATCCACCATAGTCATGTCTCTCTCCTGTGTGAATGAGAACATCAAAAATATGGTAAACTTATGATATTCTATTGCAATCACAGAGTCTTACAAGAGGCATGAATATATCTAAAAAGTCCTAAAATGGCCACTTTCATCATGATTTTGTACAATATTGTCTGTGTTAAAGGGTCGTTCCACAAAAGGGTGCCTTTAAGTCGGCATTATGCACCTATATTGAATTTTAAAAAAGCCTATTATTTTAGATGAAGTGTACTTTAATATAGACCACCCGGAGAATTCAATATATCTCATTTAAAAGTCCCAAAACTATATGTACCAATGGCAGATTGCCCCTTAACAATTCCTACAGTACTGAACAACATATTCAAGTGTAGAACTTCAGTAGAATGCCCCTTTCAAACCCACATTAGTTCAACAACGGCATAGTTTGTGCCCCTGTTTAAGACAGTACTCACTGGTGTTAATCGGATTTTCAGTCTCCTCCTCTTTCTCCCAAAACGTTTTTTCCTCCTGTTTTATTGAGATAGCCTCCTCTTCCTCTTTTGCTCTAAAAGGGTCTTCCTCTTCTTTCTCTACATTCTCTTCTTTCAATATTATGGCATCTTCCTCCTCTTTGATTCTGAAAGCTGCTACCTCCTCCTCCTCCACGCTGACAACCTCTTTCACTGTAATATCATCCTCTTCTTGCAATGTGATAGCCTCCTCTTCCTCCTTTTTCACCCTGAAAGCTTCTTCCTCTCCTTTCATCGGAGCTTCTTTCTCCTTCAAGTTTAGTGAGCTCATGCCAGTTCGCAGTTGTAAAAGAGAACTTGTTCTCAACTAGTCTACCTGGTTAAATAAAGGTGAAATAAATAAAAAATGCTCCGGGAGATTAGCCTAGTGCAGAACCAATGTAACACGTTTGCTAATTTAACAAGCAAATTGCGTTTAAATGAACGAGTAGATAGGTAAACAGTATGATGTTCTAAACACTAAGATTAATATACACAAGATTTGATTGGTCTAAAGATCTTAAACGTTTCAGTTTTATGTTTGCTAGCAAACCACCGCGATGGGTGAATCAGAAAGCCCTTTGTCGCTGTTGAAGACGCCTACTGTTCCGTCCACTAGATTATACGTCACGCAAGAAGCATCACCCGAAAGACTCATCGCCGCCTGCTGACTGGAGTGGGTAACGCAGACTGGAGGAAAAGACTGTAACGTAACAAAAAGTGGAAAAAGTCAAGGGGTCTGAATACTTTCCAAAGGCATTGGAAGTGATTGAGGAGAGAGCATCATTGCTATATTCTAATTACAATCATTGACACATAAGAGAACACCTGACCAAAGCCAGACGTGACCCATACAGAATTAAAACAACATTATTCTTAATGAGAAATATAATCTAATAAACAAATGTTTGCATAACCAAAGACTTGAAAACTGGCACCAACATTGTATTTAGCTAGGATTTCATATGGCCAGGAAGGTAATTGAGAATAACAATAGACAATAGTTATTGTTGCTAGTTCAGGGATGAAGATAGTGCAGGTTCATGAATGTTAAAGATGTGTGGATGTTGACAGAGGGGATTAGAACCCCAAAGTAATAGTGGTACAAAATATCATAAAGGTCATTTAACATTCTGGTTTAGTGGGGTAATAACTTTATGGAAACCACTATTCACACTGTGTACAGGCATAGAAAACCATCACATCAAGGAGGTGTAACAGGGATGAATGGCTATTCAATGGACAACAGTAGTCTTCTGTAACAAGCAATACGTGGTAAATATGTTTACATACATCCATGACTGAATGGTTTCAAGAAGTCCTGGTTTCATAAGTAAATTGTAACCAGTCCTCAATCAGCAGTCTGAATTAACCCAGAGGCACCACAACATCAATGTCAAGAGACGTTTGGAAGTAAGTAAGTAAGTAACAAGTAAGGTGCAAAGAGCTGATTTACCTAATTACCCCAGAGGCACCACAACATCAACCTTCAGAGAAGTTTGGAAGCAAGTAAGTAAGTAACAAGGTAGGTGCAAAGAGCTGATTTACATAACTCTGTACAGACCAAAGGAATTCCCAGAGCTAGCCATCCCTGAGACTGTGTATGATAACACCAAACTCTTACCTCTAATGGTTATTGTTGATGTTTGCTACAGAGGGAGTTATTGTCAAAGAGCTTTATAAATGCCAAGAGAGCAATGAATGGACCTACGTGACCACAAAGAGGGTCAGCCTACTTCCTGATGGAGAATGCAGGGACGTGTACTGAACCTGTACCCATAATAAAACAAAGTGCACTATGGTCAAATGCATCTAATGGCTTTAATGAAGTGGCAGCTGCATTCATATAGATGATGTCACCATAGTCTAGGACCAGTAAGAACATCGATTAAATGATCTGCTTTGTACTATTAAGCAAGAGGTCTGAACCTCTTTCTATAGAAGACAATTTTAATACTCAGCATCTTAATGAACAAACTCATCATTATGTTGTTTAAAAGACTGCTTAACGTCTAGACAGAAACCCAGCCTAAAACCCCAACTCGGCATCTTAATTAACTAACTAATCAATCAACTGAACTTCAGATACACCATACAAGGTACATACACTTCAATCATTGGAATAATTTTTGTTCACTCTAGAAAACAACATGTACTTAGTTTTACACAGATTCAATAATAATTGAAGGCCAGAAAAGGTTTTCTGTAAAATAATGACAGCATACTGAAGTTCAGATAGAGCCCGATCAGCATACTGTAGTTCAGATAGAGCCTGATCAGCATACTGTAGTTCAGATAGAGCCCGATCAGCATACTGTAGTTCAGATAGAGCCTGATCAGCATACTGTAGTTCAGATAGAGCCCGATCAGCATACTGTAGTTCAGATAGAGCCCGATCAGCATACTGTAGTTCAGATAGAGCCCGATCAGCATACTGTAGTTCAGATAGAGCCCGATCAGCATACTGTAGTTCAGATAGAGCCCGATCAGCATACTGTAGTTCAGATAGAGCCCGATCAGCATACTGTAGTTCAGATAGAGCCTGATCAGCATACTGTAGTTCAGATAGAGCCTGATCAGCATACTGTACTTCAGATAGAGCCCGATCAGCATACTGTACTTCAGATAGAGCCTGATCAGCATACTGTAGTTCAGATAGAGCCTGATCAGCATACTGTAGTTCAGATAGAGCCTGATCAGCATACTGTCGTTCAGATAGAGCCTGATCAGCATACTGTAGTTCAGATAGAGCCCGATCAGCATACTGGCGTTCAGATAGAGCCCGATCAGCATACTGTAGTTCAGATAGAGCCTGATCAGCATACTGTAGTTCAGATAGAGCCCGATCAGCATACTGAAGTTCAGATAGAGCCCGATCAGCATACTGTAGTTCAGATAGAGCCCGATCAGCATACTGAAGTTCAGATAGAGCCTGATCAGCATACTGAAGTTCAGATAGAGCCTGATCAGCATACTGTAGTTCAGATAGAGCCCGATCAGCATACTGTAGTTCAGATAGAGCCGATCAGCATACTGTAGTTCAGATAGAGTAGGTCATCTACCTACGTTATATAGGAATGTAGGTCATCTACCTACGTTATATAGGAATGTAGGTCATCTACCTACGTTATATAGGAATGTAGGTCATCTACCTACGTTATATAGGAATGTAGGTCATCTACCTACGTTATATAGGTATGTGGTCATCTACCTATGTTATATAGGTATGTAGGTCATCTACCTCGTTATATAGGAATGTAGGTCATCTACCTACGTTATATAGGAATGTAGGTCATCTACCTACGTTATATAGGAATGTAGGTCATCTACCTATGTTATATAGGAATGTAGGTCATCTACCTACGTTATATAGGAATGTAGGTCATCTACCTACGTTATATAGGTATGTAGGTCATCTACCTACGTTATATAGGAATGTAGGTCATCTACCTACGTTATATAGGAATGTAGGTCATCTACCTACGTTATATAGGAATGTAGGTCATCTACCTACGTTATATAGGAATGTAGGTCATCTACCTACGTTATATAGGAATGTAGGTAATCTACCTACGTTATATAGGAATGTAGGTCATCTACCTACGTTATATAGGAATGTAGGTCATCTACCTACGTTATATAGGAATGTAGGTCATCTACCTACGTTATATAGGAATGTAGGTCATCTACCTACGTTATATAGGAATGTAGGTCATCTACCTACGTTATATAGGTATGTAGGTCATCTACCTACGTTATGTAGGTCATCTACCTACGTTATATAGGTATGTAGGTCATCTACCTACGTTATATAGGAATGTAGGTCATCTACCTACGTTATATAGGAATGTAGGTCATCTACCTACGTTATATAGGAATGTAGGTCATCTACCTACGTTATATAGGAATGTAGGTCATCTACCTACGTTATATAGGAATGTAGGTCATCTACCTACGTTATATAGGTATGTAGGTCATCTACCTATGTTATATAGGTATGTAGGTCATCTACCTACGTTATATAGGTATGTAGGTCATCTACCTACGTTATATAGGAATGTAGGTCATCTACCTACGTTATATAGGAATGTAGGTCATCTACCTACGTTATATATAGGTATGTAGGTCATCTACCTACGTTATATAGGTATGTAGGTCATCTACCTACGTTATATAGGTATGTAGGTCATCTACCTACGTTATATAGGAATGTAGGTCCTCTACCTACGTTATATAGGTATGTAGGTCATCTACCTACGTTATATAGGTATGTAGGTCATCTACCTACGTTATATAGGTATGTAGGTCATCTACCTATGTTATATAGGTATGTAGGTCATCTACCTACGTTATATAGGAATGTGGTCATCTACCTACGTTATATAGGAATGTAGGTCATCTACCTACGTTATATAGGAATGTAGGTCATCTACCTATGTTATATAGGAATGTAGGTCATCTACCTACGTTATATAGGAATGTAGGTCATCTACCTATGTTATATAGGAATGTAGGTCATCTACCTACGTTATATAGGAATGAGTCATCTACCTACGTTATATAGGAATGTAGGTCATCTACCTACGTTATATAGGTATGTAGGTCATCTACCTACGTTATATATAGGAATGTAGGTCATCTACCTATATGTTATATAGGAACGTAGGTCATCTACCTACGTTATATAGAATGTAGGTCATCTACCTATGTTATATAGGAATGTAGGTCATCTACCTACGTTATATAGGAATGTAGGTCATCTACCTATGTTATATAGGAATGTAGGTCATCTACCTACGTTATATAGGAATGTAGGTCATCTACCTACGTTATATAGGAATGTAGGTCATCTACCTACGTTATATCAGAATGGCACATCAGCTTTGACATCGGTTTGCACATCGGCGTTAATTAAACTAGACATCAGTCTGATGCCGATGTTGGCATTTTTATCAAATATTGGCCGATTCGATATGCTCACCAATATATCATCCATCCCTACCAAATATCACTTGACTTTCAGAGGGGTGTATTATGACATCATATAGAACAACTCAGACATTCCAAATATCACTTGATTATCAGAGGTGTGTATTATGACATCATATAGAACTACTCAGACATTCCAAATGATGCTTCATCCATATCATGAAGGTGGATATTGATCCAACCATTTCCAAAGTAATGACTGGGCTGATGGAAACAGGATATGCTTTTACACTTTTATAAATGACGACAGAAGATTTGATCAGTGATTAGTTCATTGACTATAATTGCCTTTGAAGTAAAGGGATCTGACATTAAGTAACCCTATTTTTGAGATGTGAGGTATCATGATCTCTTTCAGTAATGACTGGAATGGAGGTGGTCTTTATCCTAGTGAGATTGCTAAGGCGAACACCGCCATGTTTAGTTTTTGCCCAACCTAGGTCGAGGCACAGACACGGTCTCAATGGTGATAGCTGAGCTGACTACACTGACTGTGCTAGTGGCAGACTCCACTATGCTGGCAGGCTGGCTAACAGCCTGCTGCCTGGCCTGCACCCTATTTCATTGTGGAGCTAGAGGAGTTAGAGCCCTGTCTATGTTGGTTGATAAGATGAGAGCACCCTCCAGCTAGGATGGAGTCCGTCACTCCTCAGCAGGCCAGGCTTGGTCCTGTTTGTGGGTGAGTCCCAGAAAGAGGGCCAATTATCTAGAAATTCTATCTTTTTGGGAGGGCAGAAAACAGTTTTCAACCAGCGATTGAGTTGTGAGACTCTGCTGTAGAGCTCATCACTCCCCTAACTGGGAGGGGGCCAGAGACAATTACTCGATGCCGACACATATTTCTAGCTGATATGCACGCAGAAGCTATGTTGCGCTTGGTGATCTTTGACTGTTTCATCCTAACATCGTTGGTGCTCTAGTAACTGTACAGGTGGGGATGCAGGGTAAGGCTGTACAGTCCTATTCTACTCTCTAGTAACTGTAAGGTGGGGATGCAGGTGTAAGGCTGAGTTATATAGCAAAAGTCCTCTTGTCTCGTGCACTGTAGCCAACAGCTCAAAGATACAGTGTTGGTAGGCTACCTACATGATGAGATTATTATGGATGAGAGCGACATTATTTTATTATTATTATTATACATTATTTATTATACATTACATTACATTATACATATTATACATTATTATACATTATTTCACCAGAAGAAGACCATAAAAATGTATTGAAAAGGAGCATCAAGCAAATCACCTCCACTTTCACCACCCTGTGAAGTTCATCATTTATTTCCATTTCGAGGACAGCTTTTTTCCATCTACGTAATATTGCAAAAATCAGAAACTTTCTGTCAAAAAATGATGCAGAAAAATTAATCCATGCTTTTGTCACTTCGAGGTTAGACTACTGCAATGCTCTATTTTCCGGCTACCCGGATAAAGCACTAAATAAACTTCAGTTAGTGCTAAATACGGCTGCTAGAATCCTGACTAGAACCAAAAAATTTGATCATATTACTCCAGTGCTAGCCTCTCGACACTGGCTTCCTGTCAAAGCAAGGGCTGATTTCAAGGTTTTACTGCTAACCTACAAAGCATTACATGGGCTTGCTCCTACCTCTCTCTGATTTGGTCCTGCCGTACATACCTACACGTACGCTACGGTCACAAGACGCAGGCCTCCTAATTGTCCCTAGAATTTCTAAGCAAACAGCTGGAGGCAGGGCTTTCTCCTATAGAGCTCAGTGGGTCATATGATTGAGTGTAGTCTGGCCCAGGAGTGGGAAGGTGAACGGAAAGGCTCTGGAGCAACGAACCGTCCTTGCTGTCTCTGCCTGGCTGGTTCCCCTCTTTCCACTGGGATTCTCTGCCTCTAACCCTATCACAGGGGCTGAGTCACTGGCTTACTGGGGCTCTCTCATGCCGTCCCTGGAGGGGGTGCGTCACCTGAGTGGGTTGATTCACTGTTGTGGTCATCCTGTCTGGGTTGGCGACCCTCCCCTTGGGTTGTGCCGTGGCGGATCTTTTTGGGCTATACTCAGCCTTGTCTCAGGATGGTAAGTTGGTTTTTGAAGATATCCTCTAGTGGTGTGGGGGCTGTGCTTTGGCAAAGTGGGTGGGGGTTATATCCTTCCTGTTTGGCCCTGTCCGGGGTGTCCTCGGATGGGGCCACAGTGTCTCCTGACCCCTCCTGTCTCAGCCTCCAGTATTTATGCTGCAGTAGTTTGTGTCGGGGGCTAGGGTCAGTTTGTTATATCTGGAGTACTTCTCCTGTCCTATTCTGTGTCCTGTGTGAATCTAAGTGTGCGTTCTCTAATTCTCTCCTTCTTTCTTTCTCTCTCTCGGGGACCTGAGCCCTAGGACCATGCCCCAGGACTACCTGACATGATGACTCCTTGCTGTCCCCAGTCCACCTGGCCATGCTGCTGCTCCAGTTTCAACTGACCTGAGCCCTAGGACCAAGAAATATATATATATACTGGTACTATATATATATATATAAATATATAAAGAAATATATATATACACTGGTACTATATATATATATATATAAATAAATAAAGAAATATATATATACTGGTACTATATATATATATATATAAATAAATAAAGAAATATATATATATAATGGTACTATATATATAAATAAATAAAGAAATATATATACTGGTACTATATATATATATATAAATAAAGAAATATATATATATACTGGTACTGTATATATATATATATAAATAAATATATATATATACTGGTACTGTATGTATATATATATATATATATATATATAAATAAATACTGGTACTGTATATATATATATATATATATATATATATATATATATATATAAAATATAAGAAATATATATATACTGGTACTGTATATATATATATATATATACTGGTACTATATATATATATATATAAAATAAATAAATATATATATATATACTGGTACTATATATATATATATATATAAATAAAGAATATATACGGGTACTATGTACCAGTCAAAAGTTTGGACACCTACTCATTCAAGGGACTTTATATATATATATATCCTGCATGTGGTGGAAAAAGTATCCACATGTCTTCAGGAATACATGTTTAGAAACCTTAAGAAAGTTAATTGGAAGTCACCCAGTAAAATACTACTCGAGTAAAAGTCTAAAAAGTATTTGGTTCTAAATATACTGAATTATCAAAAGTTAAAGTGTAAATCATTTCAAATTCCTTATATTAAGCAAAGCAGACGGTAGCATTTTCTTGTTTTCAAACTATGCATTTCTGTTTCGTAGAGCTCAGATCAGAGACAGTAGGAATGACCAGGGATGTTCTCTGTTTAGTAGAGCTCAGATCAGAGGCAGTAGGAATGACCAGGGATGTTCTCTGTTTAGTAGAGCTCAGATCAGAGGCAGTAGGTATGATGTTACGAATCCCTTTTGGCCCGACAGTCTAGGGGGATGGTAATGAGACCCGTAACATAACTCATGCAAATTATTATTGTGACAAAGTAAAAGTGAACTAAATAACCACGACAACAGAAATCTACCGTCAAACTCTAGGTTTATGGGGGAAGCAGGAAAAGGGGCTGAGCTGGACCCAAGGAAAGAAACAATAAGTATACAAAAACACACCCTAAGCTAGACTAGCCTACTTTAACAACAGCTAACTAACTAACCAAAAAATACAGTGGGTGGTCCGCCCAGTTCTAACTAGTGTATTTAACAAAGTTCACCTACGGGTAGTGTATGCCCATGGGCGACTTGTCTTGGTTTCCCCCTTTTCCCACCAGCAACAAACAAATACCATGAAAAATAACAAACGGGATGATCCACTCCACTCTTGTCCTGCTGCAGTAGAACAGCACCAGCACCTCTGGCACTAGCATCTACCTCAAGTTTGAACGGTTGTTCAAAATCTGGAGCAGCAAGTACAGGTGTACTACATAAGAGTGCTTTCGCTGATTCAAAAGCTCTCTTACAATCAGGGGACCACACAAATGATCTAGCCGGACTAAGCAAATCGGTCAATGGAGCAACTACTGCAGAGAAATTTTTACAGAAGCTACGATAGTAGCCAACCATCCCTAAAAAGCGGCGTAGCTCTCTATCTGGTGGTAGGTGCAGGGAATGCAGTTATAGCCAAGACCTTGGCATCAACAGGGCGCACCTGTCCATGGCCAACCTCTTTACCGAGATAGGTAACAGTAGCCTTCCCAAACTCGCACTTTGCCAAGTTCAGGGTTAGAGAAGCAGCTGCCAACCGTTCACATACTACCCTTAGCGAGTCAACATGATCTGACCACTCAGACGAATAAAATCACTAGGTCATCAAGGTATGCACTACAATTAGGAACGCCAGCTAATACGGAGTTAACCAGTCGTTGGAAGGTGGCTGGTGCATTTCGCATCCCAAAAGCCATAACTGAGTACTGTAGGAAGTTGTCTGGGGTCACAAAGGCAGAAATCTCAGAAGCACGTGAAGTTAACGGAACCTGCCAGTAACCTTTAAAAGGTCTAACTTGGTTACATACTTAGCAGCACCAATAGTGTCGATACAGTCGTCCAGTCGGGGTAACGGGAACGAATCTGGCATTGTGACAGAATTTATCTTTCGATAATCTGTACATAACCTGGACGTACCATCAGGTTTAGGAACCAAAATGCAAGGAGAACTCCAAGGGCTTGAACTTGGCTTAGCCAGGTCATTCTCCAACAAATATCTCACCTCATCCCTCATTATCTTCCTCTTGGAAGCGTTGATACGATATGGGTGTTGCTTGATAGGTGTAGCATTTCCAACATTAATGTTTGGTTCCAACGCATTTGTGCGAGTAGGAACGTCATTAAAGAGACATGGAAAACTGTGTAGTAGCCTCACAATATCATTGGCCTGTCCATCCGTTAAATGAACCAGACCGGATTGGATAGACAGCAGCATTTCTGAGTTGGGCAATCTAACACACTGCTGCTGAGTATTGCGCAACTCCAAGCCATCAACATCATCAATATGACAGTCCACTATCATCGCAGTAGTAGCAGAAGAGACAGCAGTACCTTCCTCTGTTTTTGAACTCTCTAACTGTGTGATGGGTCGGGTGTGGTAAGCTTTCAACATGTTAATGTGACACACACGAGATTGGCGTTGTCTATCAGGAGTTTGAAGCACATAGTCAGTTTCACTTATTTTCTTTTCAATCAAATAAGGACCCGAGAAACGAGCTGACAGTGAAGATCCTGGAACAGGTAATAACACCAGTACTTGGTCACCTGGCTGTAGTGGACGAGAAACAGCCTCTTTATCATAGTGTCTTTTCATGCTCCTCTGTGAGGAAGACCGAGCTTCCTTTGCGAGAGCACAAGCTTGGTGTAGGCGCTCACGAAAGCGACTAACGTAGTCCAACACATTCTCATCTCTGGTACACAACTCTTGGGACAAGAACTGTTCTTTAAGGACTTTCATTGGTCCTCTCACTGTATGACCAAACACCAGTTCAGCCGGGCTGAAACCTAGGGACTCCTGCACAGTTTCACAAGCAGCAAACAAAACTAGAGGAACTCCCTCATCCCAATCTTTCTCAGATTCCAAACAATATTTACGTAGCATAGACTTCAGTGTGATGCCATCTTTCAAGTGCACCCTGAGACTCTGGGTGATAGGCGCTTGACACACGGTGCGTAATTGACAAGGATTTTAACACCTGCCTGAAGAGCTTGGATAGGAAATTGGTTCCTTGATCGCTTTGTACCACCCTAGGTAACCCGAATGTCGTGAAGAATTTTATTAAGGCTTTACTCACTACCAGGGCTGTAATCCTTCTCAGAGGAATGGCCTCGGGGTATCTTGTAGCCATACACATTATCGTTAACAAAAACTGGTTACCCGATTTTGTCTTCGGTAACGGTCCGACACAATCAACCACCACATGCTCGAATGGTTCACCTATGACAGGTATGGGACAAAGAGGAGCGGGAGGAATAACCTGATTTGGTTTTCCTGTTATCTGACATGTGTGGCATGTCCGACAGAACTGAGCCACATCTTGTTTTAAACCCGGCCAAAAGAAATGTCGAAGGATCCGATCATAAGTTTTTGTGATTCCTAAATGACCAGACCACTGGTGATCATGAGCAAGGGATAACACATTTTGTCGAAAGGCTGTAGGAATCACTATTTGCAAACAGCATTCCAATCTCCATCCGCGTCAACATGGGATTTCCATTTACGCATGAGGAGATTACCATCAATGAAGTAAGCCACGTTCTTCTTCTTCACATCTTCCAATGAGACAACACTAGAAAAACATTTAGCAAGCTTGTTGTCAACCTTTTGGTTAGCAATCAGCTGCTCACGAGTGACTGGTAACTGTATTGCATCAGCAATAAGTTCAACGTTCTTTGATTCTTTCCTGGGCTGTTTGTCAGAGGTGATCAGCTTCTCAGAGGTATCACACAATCCATCCTCTTGATCAACCTCTTTGAACAGAACAGTGTTCGACAAATCTATCTCGTCACCCTCTTGTAGTGCCTGAGCACGAGTGACAGCACAAGCGGGGAACACATGTGGATAACTCTGTGCCAGCTCATTCGAGAGAGAGTGGTCACTTTTATCCAATACTTCCAATACGGGTACTACCTTTCCTCCGGCAATATCGTTACCCATTATAAAGGTCACACCTTTCACTGGCAACATAGGACGTACCCCCACTCTGAATATTCCACTGATTAACTCAGAGTGTACTTTCACAAAGTGCAATGGCACTGGGACAAAACCCATTTCAATACCCTGCACTAACACACTGGAACCACAGTATGTATCGTCAGATAAGGGCAAACACATCAGACAATATAAAACGACTGCGCCGCACCAGTATCTCTAAGGATTTTAACCGGTTGCTGAGACGCTTCGTCATTCGTTAGGGACACAAACCCCTCGAAAATGAATGGTTCATAACTGCGGTCGGGGACTGAGACTTTCAAACTACAGTTACCCTGAGGCACCTGTTTTGTTGCCGACCTCTTAACCGTACGAATTAGAGCAACACCTGTTGGTGGCTTGGCACGAAGAGGCATCCCTTGTTTGCGTTTAAGCAGGAAGCAATCATTAATCATATGTCCTACTTTATGACAATAGAAACATGGACGCTCATTCTTCTGGCGTGCTTGATATACTACTGCTGGCCGACTAGGGCTAAAGGTAGGAAACTCAGTGGCTCTACTCTCAGTTTGAGCCGAAAACACACTCTTGTGCGTCAACACAAACTCATCTGCCAACACAGACGCTTCTGCCAGACAGGATACTTTCTGTCTGCTTAGGTAAACTACAATGCGTTCGGGTAAGCAATTTTTAAACTCTTCCAACAAGATTAACTCCCCGGAGAGAGTTGAAATCAGTTACCTTACTAGCAGCATGCCATTTATCAAACAGATTTCCCTTGTCTCTAGCAAATTCCACATAAGTCTTACTAGAAGACTTTCTATGAGACCTAAATCTCTGTCGGTATGCCTCAGGCACAAGCTCATAGGCACGAAGAACAGTAGCTTTGACCACTTCATAATTCAAACTGTCCTCCAGAGGTAACGCTGACAAAACCTCTTGGGCTTTACCAGTTAATTTACACTGAAGTAATAGGCACCATACCTCTTCAGGCCATTTCAATGCTACGGCTATACGCTCAAATACACAAAAATAGGAGTCAACCTCTGACTCTCTGAACAAAGGTACTAAGGCAATCTGCCTACTAATGTCAAACGTGTTTGAGGACACAGTAGGTGAGGACGGCTCACAAACAGGCACAGTAGGACCGGAGGCTAGCCTCGCTGTCTCTGCCTCCAGTTCCATCTGGCGCATTTTGAACTCCAACTGCCTTTGTTCTCTGTCTGCCTCAATTTTACACATCTCCAAATGCCGTTGTTCTCGTTCTTTTTCTGCCTCTATTTTACACATCTCCAACTGGAGAGTCTCTCGCCTAATTTGGGCTCTCTTCCACCTCCAGTTGGAACTGTGCTAAACGGACATCCCTCCTGGCATCACCATTTGACAGTGGGGAGAGGGATCAAAACGGGACAATGTGGCTGGTGTTTTAGCCTCTCCCTCATTATCAGACACCAATGGGCTTACAGGAGCAGCAACATCCGCTACAGGGGTAGTAGGCTCAGGCAGCGGTAACACAAGCACCTGCTCTTCCAACAATACATTTAATACTAGCCGTTTAACCTCCGCCTTAACTAAACTCTGCGGAATCGATACTGAATAATGGTCAGCCAAGGTCATTAAATCAACTCTACGACATTTGTCAAAAACCTCCCACGAAGGGTTATCCAAAAGGATCTCAAATCAAAAGTAGTCATTTTACACTACTTCACAAGTGCCAAAGAAAATAGCAAACACTAATGCTACTTCAGCTATGACGCTCAACACTGAACTATACCACTACAACAATCTACATGAGCGGCATGGGTGTCAGTTATGACAGATCCCGGACGAGCCCCACTTATGTTACGAATCCCTTTGGCCCGACAGTCTAGGGGGATGGTAATGAGACCCGTAACATAACTCATGCAAATTATTATTGTGACAAAGTAAAAGTGTGAACGAAATAACCACGACAACAGAAATCTACCGTCAAACTCTAGGTTTATTTATAAACACACGGTAATGGGGGAGCAGGAAAAGGGGCTGAGCTGGACCCAAGGAAAGAAACAATAAGTATACAAAAACACACCCCTAAGCTAGACTAGCCTACTTTAACAACAGCTAACTAACTAACCAAAAATACAGTGGGTGGTCCGCCCAGTTCTAACTAGTGTATTTAACAAAGTTCACCTACGGGTAGTGTATGCCCATGGGCGACTTGTCTTGGTTTCCCTTTTCCCACCAGCAACAAACAAATACCATAACCAAAAACAATACTCACAGGTGATGACAAAGTGCTATGGAGGTGCTTTAAACAAAAGAGAGGTTAAGACACAAAGCGAGAGTGAAACACAGAGACTTACAGACATGGCATTACAGAGAGATTGAGCTGAGCTGAGCTGAGCTGCGCTAGAACAAACAAATGATGGGGTTTTTAAACCATGGGGAAGGAACTGTGATAGGATAGGAAGTAGGAGGAGGTGTGTCTTCTGATTGATGATTGATTGTTGACTGATTGGGGAGTGATGGTTTTCACCTGTGAGGGGAGAAGGAGAGAAAAGAAACACACACACAGGATACACACACACAGGATAACTGTATCCGTAACATATGACCAGGGATGTTCTCTGTTTAGTAGAGCCAGATCAGAGGCAGTAGGAATGACCAGGGATGTTCTCTGTTTAGTAGAGCTCAGATCAGAGGCAGTGGGAATGACCAGGGATGTTCTCTGTTTAGTAGAGCTCAGATCAGAGGCAGTAGGAATGACCAGGGATGTTCTCTGTTTAGTAGAGCTCAGATCAGAGGCAGTAGGAATGACCAGGGATGTTCTCTGTTTCGTCGAGCTCAGATCAGAGACAGTAGGGAATGACCAGGGATGGTCTCTGTTTAGTGGAGCCAGATCAGAGGCAGTAGGTATGACATGGGATGGTCTCTGTTTAGTAGAGCCAGATCAGAGGCAGTAGGTATGACCAGGGATGGTCTCTGTTTAGTGGAGCCAGATCAGAGGCAGGGTATGACCAGGGATGGTCTCTGTTTAGTGGAGCCAGATCAGAGGCAGTAGGTATGACCAGGGATGGTCTCTGTTTAGTAGAGCCAGATCAGAGGCAGTAGGTATGACCAGGGATGTTCTCTGTTTAGTAGAGCCAGATCAGAGGCAGTAGGAATGACCAGGGATGGTCTCTGTTTAGTGGAGCTCAGATCAGAGGCAGTAGGTATGACCAGGGATGGTCTCTGTTTAGTAGAGCTCAGATCAGAGGCAGTAGGAATGACTCAGGGATGGTCTCTGTTTAGTAGAGCCAGATCAGAGGCAGTAGGTATGACCAGGGATGTTCTCTGTTTAGTAGAGCTCAGATCAGAGGCAGTAGGTATGACCAGGATGGTCTCTGTTTAGTAGAGCTCAGATCAGAGGCAGTAGGTATGACCAGGATGTTCTCTGTTTAGTGGAGTCAGATCAGAGGCAGTAGGTATGACCAGGGATGTTCTCTGTTTAGTGGAGCTCAGATCAGAGGCAGTATGTATGACCAGGATGTTCTCTGTTTAGTAGAGCCAGATCAGAGGCAGTAGGTATGACCAGGATGTTCTCTGTTTAGTAGAGCCAGATCAGAGGCAGTAGGTATGACCAGGGATGGTCTCTGTTTAGTAGAGCCTGGGATCAGAGGCAGTAGGTATGACCAGGATGGTCTCTGCTTAGTAGAGCCAGATCAGAGGCAGTAGGTATGACCAGGGATGGTCTCTGCTTAGTAGAGCCAGATCAGAGGCAGTAGGTATGACCAGGGATGGTCTCTGTTTAGTAGAGCCAGATCAGAGGCAGTATGTATGACCAGGATGTTCTCTGTTTAGTAGAGCCAGATCAGAGGCAGTAGGTATGACCAGGGATGGTCTCTGTTTAGTAGAGCCTAGATCAGGAGGCAGTAGGTATGACCAGGATGGTCTCTGTTTAGTGGAGCCAGATCAGAGGCAGTAGGTATGACCAGGGATGTTCTCTGTTTAGTAGAGCCAGATCAGAGGCAGGGTATGACCAGGGATGGTCTCTGTTTAGTAGAGCTCAGATCAGAGGCAGTAGGTATGACCAGGGATGGTCTCTGTTTAGTGAGCCAGATCAGAGGCAGTAGGTATGACCAGGGATGTTCTCTGTTTAGTACAGCTCAGATCAGAGGCAGTAGGTATGACCAGGGATGGTCTCTGTTTAGTAGAGCCAGATCAGAGGCAGTAGGTATGACCAGGGATGGTCTCTGTTTAGTAGAGCCAGATCAGAGGCAGTAGGTATGACCAGGATGGTCTCTGTTTAGTAGAGCCAGATCAGAGGCAGTATGTATGACCAGGGATGTTCTCTGTTTAGTAGAGCCAGATCAGAGGCAGTAGGTATGACCAGGGATGGTCTCTGTTTAGTAGAGCCAGATCAGAGGCAGTATGTATGACCAGGGATGTTCTCTGTTTAGTAGAGCCAGATCAGAGGCAGTAGGTATGACCAGGGATGGTCTCTGTTTAGTAGAGCTCAGATCAGAGGCAGTAGGTATGACCAGGGATGGTCTCTGTTTAGTGGAGCCAGATCAGAGGCAGTAGGTATGACCAGGGATGTTCTCTGTTTAGTAGAGCTCAGATCAGAGGCAGTAGGTATGACCAGGGATGGTCTCTGTTTAGTGGAGCCAGATCAGAGGCAGTAGGTATGACCAGGGATGGTCTCTGTTTAGTGGAGCCAGATCAGAGTCAGTAGGTATGACCAGGGATGGTCTCTGTTTAGTGGAGCCAGATCAGAGGCAGTAGGTATGACCAGGGATGGTCTCTGTTTAGTGGAGCCAGATCAGAGGCAGTAGGAATGACCAGGGATGTTCTTTGTTTAGTGGAGCCAGATCAGAGGCAGTAGGAATGACCAGGGATGGTCTCTGTTTAGTGGAGCCAGATCAGAGGCAGTAGGTATGACCAGGGATGGTCTCTGTTTAGTAGAGCTCAGATCAGAGGCAGTAGGTATGACCAGGGATGGTCTCTGTTTAGTGGAGCCAGATCAGAGGCAGTAGGTATGACCAGGGATGGTCTCTGTTTAGTGGAGCCAGATCAGATGCAGTAGGTATGACCAGGTATGTTCTCTGTTTAGTAGAGCCAGATCAGAGGCAGTAGGAATGACCAGGGATGTTCTCTGTTTAGTAGAGCCAGATCAGAGGCAGTAGGAATGACCAGGGATGTTCTCTGTTTAGTAGAGCCAGATCAGAGGCAGTAGGAATGACCAGGGATGTTCTCTGTTTCGTCGAGCTCAGATCAGAGGCAGTAGGTATGACCAGGGATGGTCTCTGTTTAGTGGAGCTCAGATCAGAGACAGTAGGTATGACCAGGGATGGTCTCTGTTTAGTGGAGCTCAGATCAGAGGCAGTAGGAATGACCAGGGATGGTCTCTGTTTAGTGGAGCTCAGATCAGAGGCAGTAGGTATGACCAGGGGATGGTCTCTGTTTAGTGGAGCTCAGATCAGAGGCAGTAGGTATGACCAGGATGGTCTCTGTTTAGTAGAGCTCAGATCAGAGGCAGTAGGTATGACCAGGGATGGTCTCTGTTTAGTGGAGCTCAGATCAGAGGCAGTAGGTATGACCAGGGATGGTCTCTGTTTAGTGGAGCTCAGATCAGAGGCAGTAGGTATGACCAGGATGGTCTCTGTTTAGTAGAGCTCAGATCAGAGGCAGTAGGTATGACCAGGGATGGTCTCTGTTTAGTGGAGCTCAGATCAGAGGCAGTAGGTATGACCAGGGATGGTCTCTGTTTAGTGGAGCCAGATCAGAGGCAGTAGGTATGACCAGGATGGTCTCTGTTTAGTGGAGCCAGATCAGAGGCAGTAGGTATGACCAGGGATGGTCTCTGTTTAGTAGAGCCAGATCAGAGGCAGGGAATGACCAGGGATGGTCTCTGTTTAGTAGAGCCAGATCAGAGGCAGTAGGGAATGACCAGGGATGTTCTCTGTTTAGTAGAGCCAGATCAGAGGCAGTAGGAATGACCAGGGATGGTCTCTGTTTAGTGGAGCTCAGATCAGAGGCGGTAGGTATGACCAGGATGGTCTCTGTTTAGTGGAGCTCAGATCAGAGGCAGTAGGTATGACCAGGGATGGTCTCTGTTTAGTGGAGCTCAGATCAGAGGCAGTAGGTATGACCAGGGATGGTCTCTGTTTAGTGGAGCTCAGATCAGAGGCAGTAGGTATGACCAGGGATGGTCTCTGTTTAGTGGAGCTCAGATCAGAGGCAGTAGGTATGACCAGGGATGGTCTCTGTTTAGTAGAGCTCAGATCAGAGGCAGTAGGTATGACCAGGGATGGTCTCTGTTTAGTGGAGCTCAGATCAGAGGCAGTAGGTATGACCAGGATGGTCTCTGCTTAGTGGAGCTCAGATCAGAGGCAGTAGGAATGACCAGGGATGTTCTCTGTTTAGTAGAGCTTAACATTCAAAATTGTAACGAGTACTTTTGTGTGTCAAATGTTGCATATAAAATCTTTAGTACCTCGGCATTGTGTTATATGTTAGAATGTCTAATAAACAACTATATTGTTTACATTAACAATATTGTTTTGTCAAAATAAACTGTTACCTGCATCTGTATGCAGACGATACAGTTGTTTACTATATTGCCCACCCTGCTGATCAGGCTCTATCTGAACTACAGTATGCTGATCGGGCTCTATCTGAACGCCAGTATGCTGATCGGGCTCTATCTGAACTACAGTATGCTGATCAGGCTCTATCTGAACGACAGTATGCTGATCAGGCTCTATCTGAACTACAGTATGCTGATCAGGCTCTATCTGAAGTACAGTATGCTGATCAGGCTCTATCTGAACTACAGTATGCTGATCAGGCTCTATCTGAAGTACAGTATGCTGATCGGGCTCTATCTGAACTACAGTATGCTGATCAGGCTCTATCTGAACTACAGTATGCTGATCGGGCTCTATCTGAACTACAGTATGCTGATCGGCTCTATCTGAACTACAGTATGCTGACCGGGCTCTATCTGAACTACAGTATGCTGATCGGGCTCTATCTGAACTACAGTATGCTGATCGGGCTCTATCTGAACTACAGTATGCTGATCGGGCTCTATCTGAACTACAGTATGCTGATCGGGCTCTATCTGAACTACAGTATGCTGATCGGGCTCTATCTGAACTACAGTATGCTGATCAGGCTCTATCTGAACTTCAGTATGCTGATCAGGCTCTATCTGAACTTCAGTATGCTGATCGGGCTCTATCTGAACTACAGTATGCTGATCGGGCTCTATCTGAACTTCAGTATGCTGATCGGGCTCTATCTGAACTACAGTATGCTGATCAGGCTCTATCTGAACTACAGTATGCTGATCGGGCTCTCTATCTGAACGCCAGTATGCTGATCGGGCTCTATCTGAACTACAGTATGCTGATCAGGCTCTATCTGAACGACAGTATGCTGATCAGGCTCTATCTGAACTACAGTATGCTGATCAGGCTCTATCTGAACTACAGTATGCTGATCAGGCTCTATCTGAACTACAGTATGCTGATCAGGCTCTATCTGAACTACAGTATGCTGATCAGGCTCTATCTGAAGTACAGTATGCTGATCGGGCTCTATCTGAACTACAGTATGCTGATCGGGCTCTATCTGAACTACAGTATGCTGATCGGGCTCTATCTGAACTACAGTATGCTGATCGGGCTCTATCTGAACTACAGTATGCTGATCGGGCTCTATCTGAACTACAGTATGCTGATCGGGCTCTATCTGAACTACAGTATGCTGATCGGGCTCTATCTGAACTACAGTATGCTGATCGGGCTCTATCTGAACTACAGTATGCTGATCAGGCTCTATCTGAACTTCAGTATGCTGATCAGGCTCTATCTGAACTTCAGTATGCTGATCGGGCTCTATCTGAACTACAGTATGCTGATCGGGCTCTATCTGAACTTCAGTATGCTGATCGGCTCTATCTGAACTACAGTATGCTGATCAGGCTCTATCTGAACTACAGTATGCTGATCGGGCTCTATCTGAACGCCAGTATGCTGATCGGGCTCTATCTGAACTACAGTATGCTGATCAGGCTCTATCTGAACTACAGTATGCTGATCAGGCTCTATCTGAACGACAGTATGCTGATCAGGCTCTATCTGAACTACAGTATGCTGATCAGGCTCTATCTGAAGTACAGTATGCTGATCAGGCTCTATCTGAACTACAGTATGCTGATCAGGCTCTATCTGAAGTACAGTATGCTGATCGGGCTCTATCTGAACTACAGTATGCTGATCAGGCTCTATCTGAACTACAGTATGCTGATCGGGCTCTATCTGAACTACAGTATGCTGATCGGGCTCTATCTGAACTACAGTATGCTGACCGGGCTCTATCTGAACTACAGTATGCTGATCGGGCTCTATCTGAACTACAGTATGCTGATCGGGCTCTATCTGAACTACAGTATGCTGATCGGGCTCTATCTGAACTACAGTATGCTGATCGGGCTCTATCTGAACTACAGTATGCTGATCGGGCTCTATCTGAACTACAGTATGCTGATCAGGCTCTATCTGAACTTCAGTATGCTGATCAGGCTCTATCTGAACTTCAGTATGCTGATCGGGCTCTATCTGAACTACAGTATGCTGATCGGGCTCTATCTGAACTTCAGTATGCTGATCGGGCTCTATCTGAACTACAGTATGCTGATCAGGCTCTATCTGAACTACAGTATGCTGATCGGGCTCTATCTGAACGCCAGTATGCTGATCGGGCTCTATCTGAACTACAGTATGCTGATCAGGCTCTATCTGAACGACAGTATGCTGATCAGGCTCTATCTGAACTACAGTATGCTGATCAGGCTCTATCTGAACTACAGTATGCTGATCAGGCTCTATCTGAACTACAGTATGCTGATCAGGCTCTATCTGAACTACAGTATGCTGATCAGGCTCTATCTGAAGTACAGTATGCTGATCGGGCTCTATCTGAACTACAGTATGCTGATCAGGCTCTATCTGAACTACAGTATGCTGATCGGGCTCTATCTGAACTACAGTATGCTGATCGGGCTCTATCTGAACTACAGTATGCTGATCGGCTCTATCTGAACTACAGTATGCTGATCGGGCTCTATCTGAACTACAGTATGCTGATCGGGCTCTATCTGAACTACAGTATGCTGATCGGGCTCTATCTGAACTACAGTATGCTGATCAGGCTCTATCTGAACTACAGTATGCTGATCGGGCTCTATCTGAACTACAGTATGCTGATCGGGCTCTATCTGAACTACAGTATGCTGATCAGGCTCTATCTGAACTTCAGTATGCTGATCGGGCTCTATCTGAACTTCAGTATGCTGATCGGGCTCTATCTGAACTACAGTATGCTGATCGGGCTCTATCTGAACTTCAGTATGCTGATCGGGCTCTATCTGAACTACAGTATGCTGATCGGGCTCTATCTGAACTACAGTATGCTGATCGGGCTCTATCTGAACTACAGTATGCTGATCGGGCTCTATCTGAACTACAGTATGCTGATCGGGCTCTATCTGAACTACAGTATGCTGATCGGGCTCTATCTGAACTACAGTATGCTGATCAGGCTCTATCTGAACTTCAGTATGCTGATCAGGCTCTATCTGAACTTCAGTATGCTGATCGGGCTCTATCTGAACTACAGTATGCTGATCGGGCTCTATCTGAACTTCAGTATGCTGATCGGGCTCTATCTGAACTACAGTATGCTGATCAGGCTCTATCTGAACTACAGTATGCTGATCGGGCTCTATCTGAACGCCAGTATGCTGATCGGGCTCTATCTGAACTACAGTATGCTGATCAGGCTCTATCTGAACGACAGTATGCTGATCAGGCTCTATCTGAACTACAGTATGCTGATCAGGCTCTATCTGAACTACAGTATGCTGATCAGGCTCTATCTGAAGTACAGTATGCTGATCGGGCTCTATCTGAAGTACAGTATGCTGATCAGGCTCTATCTGAACTACAGTATGCTGATCAGGCTCTATCTGAACTACAGTATGCTGATCGGGCTCTATCTGAACTACAGTATGCTGATCGGGCTCTATCTGAACTACAGTATGCTGATCGGGCTCTATCTGAACTACAGTATGCTGATCGGGCTCTATCTGAACTACAGTATGCTGATCGGGCTCTATCTGAACTACAGTATGCTGATCGGGCTCTATCTGAACTACAGTATGCTGATCGGGCTCTATCTGAACTACAGTATGCTGATCAGGCTCTATCTGAACTTCAGTATGCTGATCGGGCTCTATCTGAACTTCAGTATGCTGATCGGGCTCTATCTGAACTACAGTATGCTGATCGGGCTCTATCTGAACTTCAGTATGCTGATCGGGCTCTATCTGAACTACAGTATGCTGATCGGGCTCTATCTGAACTACAGTATGCTGATCGGGCTCTATCTGAACTACAGTATGCTGATCGGGCTCTATCTGAACTACAGTATGCTGATCAGGCTCTATCTGAACTACAGTATGCTGATCGGGCTCTATCTGAACTTCAGTATGCTGTCATTATTTTACAGAAAACCTTTTCTGGCCTTCAATTATTATTGAATCTGTGTAAAACTAAGTACATGTTGTTTTCTAGAGTGAACAAAAATTATTCCAATGATTGAAGTGTATGTACCTTGTATGGTGTATCTGAAGTTCAGTTGATTGATTAGTTAGTTAATTAAGATGCTGAGTTGGGGTTTTAGGCTGGGTTTCTGTCTAGACGTTAAGCAGTCTTTTAAACAACATAATGATGAGTTTGTTCATTAAGATGCTGAGTATTAAAATGGTCTTCTATAGAAAGAGGTTCAGACCTCTTGCTTAATAGTACAAAGCAGATCATTTAATCGATGTTCTTACTGGTCCTAGACTATGGTGACATCATCTATATGAATGCAGCTGCCACTTCATTAAAGCCATTAGATGCATTTGACCATAGTGCACTTTGTTTTATTATGGGTACAGGTTCAGTACACGTCCCTGCATTCTCCATCAGGAAGTAGGCTGACCCTCTTTGTGTCACGTAGGTCCATTCATTGCTCTCTTGGCATTTATAAAGCTCTTTGACAATAACTCCCTCTGTAGCAAACATCAACAATAACCATTAGAGGTAAGAGTTTGGTGTTATCATACACAGTCTCAGGGATGGCTAGCTCTGGGAATTCCTTTGGTCTGTACAGAGTTATGTAAATCAGCTCTTTGCACCTACCTTGTTACTTACTTACTTGCTTCCAAACTTCTCTAAAGGTTGATGTTGTGGTGCCTCTGGGTTAATTAGGTAAATCAGCTCTTTGCACCTTACTTGTTACTTACTTACTTACTTCCAAACGTCTCTTAACATTGATGTTGTGGTGCCTCTGGGTTAATTCAGACTGCTGATTGAGGACTGGTTACAATTTACTTATGAAACCAGGACTTCTTGAAACCATTCAGTCATGGATGTATGTAAACATATTTACCACGTATTGCTTGTTACAGAAGACTACTGTTGTCCATTGAATAGTCATTCATCACTGTTACACCTCCTTGATGTGATGGTTTTCTATATCTGTACACAGTGTGAATAGTGGTTTCCATAAAGTTATTACCCCTAAACCAGAATGTTAAATGACCTTTATGATATTTTGTACCACTATTACTTTGGGGTTGAATCCCCCTCTGTCAACATCCACACTGTGAACACATCTTTAACATTCATGAACCTGCAGCATCTTCATCCCTGAACTAGCAACAATAACTATTGTCTATTGTTATTCTCAATTACCTTCTAGTTAAATACAATGTTGGTGCCAGTTTTCATGTCTTTGGTTATGCAAACATTTGTTTATTAGATTATATTTCTCATTAAGAATAATGTTGTTTTAATTCTGTATGGGTCACGTCTGGCTTTGGTCAGGTGTTCTCTTATGTCAATGATTGTAATTAGAATATAGTAATGATGCTCTGTCCTCAATCACTTCCAATGCCTTTGGAAAGTATTCAGACCCCGTGACTTTTGCACATTTTGTTACGTTACATCTTATTCTAAAATTGATTAAATTAAACAATTTCCTCAGCAATCTACAAACAATACCACATAATGATGAAGCGATAAAAGGCTTTAGAAATTTTACCAAATTTATTTAAAACAAAAAACATAAATCTTATTTACATAAGTTTTTTAGACCCTTTGCTCTGATCCTCGGAATTGAGCTCAGGTGCATCCTGTTCTCATTGATAATCCTTGAGATGTTTCTACAACTTGATTGGAGTCCACTTGTGGTAAATGCAATTATTATTGGGTTGTTGTGTGTCGATCGATGAGGAACAAATTGAATGTAATACATTTTAGAATAAGCTGTAATGTAACAAAAGGTGTCTGAATATTTTCCGAAGCCACTGGACAAACATCACATTGAATATTCAACTCATTTTTAACAAAAAAGCTCCATGAGGAAGAAAGGATTCCCAGATGATCTTTTAGATGTTCTGTCTTCAGGATGTTCTGGGTTGATGGCTGTTGGAGAGTGGAGGGGCAGTTGAGTGAGCTGAGGCCCTTTATTGCCCTTCATCTGGGAGCCTGACAGCTTGTGACATGATGAGAGAGAGTGAGAGAGGGTCGACCTGTAAGATATTCTGTGTTATAAACGTACTTCTACTTGAAGGGTTTTTGACCATTCAGGGACCTAATATCTAATATATATTCTACGTTTAGTTTTGAAAGGTTTCTGATTTGTCCCTGTTTTTCTGTTTTTTCGCTCTCAAAATCACACTGTTAGTAGACAAACAACAACATTGGATGTTATAAGTCCCCAACAATACTTCAACCACATCAGGAGACCACTTTTGAAGTCTGAGAAAAATAGAAAAACAAATCTTAGATATTTTAATTTATTGGGTGAAGATAACAACAACTTGCAGGCAGTAGGTTCAGAATAACTACGGCAAAAATGAAAACAAATTATATCACCACCCAAAAGGGCACTTCAGAGACTGGAAGGGTAAAGGGGCATGTGCTCTACACAGGTAGAGACATATCTGTCCATGTCGCCTTTTCCAAAGTGGGCACTGCTTCATGTGGCAACATCAACACTCACCTAAATAGTCCATATGCCACTGGGTGAGAGAAGATTTCATTATTTTTGGCCAGCATTATGTGGGTGTTATTATGTGTTGTTAGTGATGAGCCGTGGTCAATTTAGCTTGGAATATGCCACCTAATCCTGTCTAATGGCCAGGCCAATTCTGGAGGAAAGTATTGGCTGTAAGAAGTAAGAGAACACATAACATCTGGTTGTTTTAAATTACTTCTTATAACATTGCTTGCCAGAATAGACGTTGTAATGGATTTTTTCCCCCAGTCTGCGTTACCCACCCAGTCAGCAGGCGGCGATGTGAGTCTTTCGGGTGATGCTTCTTGCGTGACGTATAATCTAGTGGACGGAACGGTAGGCGTCTTCAACAGCGACAAAGGGCTTTCTGATTCACCATCGTGGTGGTTTGCTAGCAAACATAAAACTGAAACGTTTAAGATCTTTAGACCAATCAAATCTTGTGTATATTAATCTTAGTGTTTAGAACATCATACTGTTTACCTATCTACTCGTTCATTTAAACGCAATTTGCTTGTTAAATTAGCAAATGTGTTACATTGGTTCTGCACTAGGCTAATCTCCCGGAGCATTTTTTTTATTTATTTCACCTTTATTTAACCAGGTAGACTAGTTGAGAACAAGTTCTCTTTTACAACTGCGAACTGGCATGAGCTCACTAAACTTGAAGGAGAAAGAAGCTCCGATGAAAGGAGAGGAAGAAGCTTTCAGGGTGAAAAAGGAGGAAGAGGATGATATTACAGTGAAAGAGGTTGTCAGCGTGGAGGAGGAGGAGGTAGCAGCTTTCAGAATCAAAGAGGAGGAAGATGCCATAATATTGAAAGAAGAGAATGTGAGAAAGAAGAGGAAGACCCTTTTAGAGCAAAGAGGAAGAGGAGGCTATCTCAATAAAACAGGAGGAAGAAAACGTTTTGGGAGTGAAAGAGGAGACTGAAGATCCGATTAACACCAGTGAGTACTGTCTTAAACAGGGGCACAAACTATGCCGTTGTTGAACTAATGTGGGGTTTGAAAGGGGCATTCTACTGAAGTTCTACACTTGAATATGTTGTTCAGTACTGTAGGAATTGTTAAGGGGCAATCTGCCATTGGTACATATAGTTTTGGACTTTTAAATGAGATATATTGAATTCTCCGGTGGTCTATATTAAAGTACACTTCATCTAAAATAATAGGCTTTAAAATTCAATATAGGCATAATGTCTACTTAAAGGCACCCCTTTTGTGGAACGACCCTTTAACACAGACAATATTGTACAAAATCATGATGAAAGTGGCCATTTTAGGACTTTTTAGATATATTCATGCCTCTTGTAAGACTCTGTGATTGCAATAGAAGATCATAAGTTTACCATATTTTTGATGTTCTCATTCACACAGGAGAGAGACATGACTATGGTGGATCCTCTGGGAGCCTCAACAACATCCTGATGCTGACGAGGAAGAGAAGAGTCTCTCCAGATCAGAACACCAGATGGTACAGCTTGGTCTGGTCTAGCATACAGCTTGGTCTGGTCTAGCATACAGCTTGGTCTGGTCTAGTCTTGGTCTGGTCTAGCATACAGCTTGGTCTGGTCTAGCATACAGCTTGGTCTGGTCTAGCATACAGCTTGGTCTGGTCTAGCATATAGCTTGGTCTGGTCTAGCATACAGCTTGGTCTGGTCTAGCATACAGCTTGGTCTGGTCTAGCATACAGCTTGGTCTGGTCGAGCATACAGCTTGGTCTGGTCTAGCATACAGCTTGGTCTGGTCTAGCATACAGCTTGGTCTGGTCTAGCGTACAGCTTCTGGTCTGGTCTAGCATACAGCTTGGTCTGGTCTAGCATACAGCTTGGTCTGGTCTAGCATACAGCTTGGTCTGGTCTAGCATACAGCTTGGTCTGGTCTAGCATACAGCTTGGTCTGGTCTAGCATACAGCTTGATCTGGTCTAGCATACAGCTTGCTCTATCTGGGTCTGGGCTGGGTTTCTGTAAAGCACTTTATGACAACAGCATCCATAATGATATGTGTCTGTGTCCCCTCTTTATGGTTACCAGGACAACGCTAGCCCCTCCTCCCTCCTGGAGTCCCCATGTCGTGTCTCTCCCAATAGCACCTTACTGCTGGGTATGAAGAGGTTGTCTGTGCTGCTGGTGGACTGCAGGAAAACAACAGGGCTGAGTGGAACTGTGAGAGGAGGAGAAGAGATGAAAGGATCAGATTTGACACATCAAAGTAAGTGCTGTAGTTTAGTTTGAACAAATACAACAGATCTGCCCACTGGTATCTGTTACCAGGACAACCAGCAGAGTTCTGTTAGTTGACAGGAAGATAGACTGGTGGATATGGATGTTATGAATATCATAACACTGAAAAAGGATTCTGCCAATGAAAAGAGAAACCAATAGACCATATAAAACCTTGATGAACGTTAGCTTTAGAGAGAAACCAATTGACCATATAACACCTTGATGAAAGTTAGATTTAGAGAGAAACCAATTGACCATATAAAACCTTGATGAAAGTTAGCTTTGAGAGAAACCAATTGACCATATAACACCTTGATGAAAGTTAGATTTAGAGAGAAACCAATAGACCATATAAAACCTTGATGAAAGTTAGCTTTAGAGAGAAACCAATTGACCATATAAAACCTTGATGAAAGTTAGATTTAGAGAGAAACCAATTGACCATATAAAACCTTGATGAAAGTTAGCTTTAGAGAGAGAACCAATAGACCATATAAAAACCTTGATGAAAGTTAGATTTAGAGAGAAACCAATTGACCATATAAAACCTTGATGAAAGTTAGCTTTAGAGAGAAACCAATTGACCATATAAAACCTTGATGAAAGTTAGCTTTAGAGAGAAACCAATAGACCATATAAAACCTTGATGAAAGTTAGCTTTAGAGAGAAACCAATTGACCATATAAAACCTGATGAAAGTTAGCTTTAGAGAGAAACCAATAGACCATATAAAACCTTGATGAAAGTTAGCTTTAGAGAGAAACCAATTGACCATATAAATCCTTGATGAAAGTTAGCTTTAGAGAGAAACCAATCGACCATATAAAACCTTGATGAAAGTTAGCTTTAGAGAGAAACCAATAGACCATATAAAACCTTGATGAAAGTTAGATTTAGAGAGAAACCAATAGACCATATAAAACCTTGATGAAAAGTTAGCTTTAGAGAGAAACCAATCGACCATATAAAACCTTGATGAAAGTTAGATTTAGAGAGAAACCAATAGACCATATAAAACCTTGATGAAAGTTAGCTTTAGAGAGAAACCAATCGACCATATAAAACCTTGATGAAAGTTAGATTTAGAGAGAAACCAATAGACCATATAAAACCTTGATGAAAGTTAGATTTAGAGAGAAACCAATAGACCATATAAAACCTTGATGAAAGTTAGCTTTAGAGAGAAACCAATTGACCATATAAAACCTTGATGAAAGTTAGATTTAGAGAGAAACCAATAGACCATATAAAACCTTGATGAAAGTTAGCTTTAGAGAGAAACCAATTGACCATATAAACCTTGATGAAAGTTAGATTTAGAGAGAAACCAATAGACCATATAAAACCTTGATGAAAGTTAGCTTTAGAGAGAAACCAATTGACCATATAAAACCTTGATGAAGGTTAGATTTAGAGAGAAACCAATAGACCATATAAAACCTTGATGAAAGTTAGATTTAGAGAGAAACCAATAGACCATATAAAACCTTGATGAAAGTTAGCTTTAGAGAGAAACCAATTGACCATATAAAACCTTGATGAAAGTTAGCTTTAGAGAGAAACCAATAGACCATATAAAACCTTGATGAAAGTTAGCTTTAGAGAGAAACCAATAGACCATATAAAACCTTGATGAAAGTTTGATTTAGAGAGAAACCAATAGACCATATAAAACCTTGATGAAAGTTTGATTTAGAGAGAAACCAATAGACCGTATAAAACCTTGATGAAAGTTAGCTTTAGAGAGAAACCAATAGACCGTATAAAACCTTGATGAAAGTTAGCTTTAGAGAGAAACCAATAGACCATATAAAACCTTGATGAAAGTTAGCTTTAGAGAGAAACCAATAGACCATATAAAACCTTGATGAAAGTTAGCTTTAGAGAGAAACCAATAGACCATATAAAACCTTGATGAAAGTTAGCTTTAGAGAGAAACCAATAGACCCCGTATAAAACCTTGATGAAAGTTAGCTTTAGAGAAACCAATAGACCATATAAAACCTTGATGAAAGTTAGCTTTAGAGAGAAACCAATAGACCATATAAAACCCTGATGAAAGTTAGCTTTAGAGAGAAACCAATAGACCGTATAAAAACCTTGATGAAAGTTAGCTTTAGAGAGAAACCAATAGACCATATAAAACCTTGATGAAAGTTAGCTTTAGAGAGAAACCAATGAACCGTATAAAACCTTGATGAAAGTTAGCTTTAGAGAGAAACCAATAGACCATATAAAACCTTGATGAAAGTTAGCTTTAGAGAGAAACCAATAGACCATATAAAACCTTGATGAAAGTTAGATTTAGAGAGAAACCAATAGACCATATAAAACCTTGATGAAAGTTAGCTTTAGAGAGAAACCAATAGACCATATAAAACCTTGATGAAAGTTAGCTTTAGAGAGAAACCAATAGACCGTATAAAAACCTTGATGAAAGTTAGATTTAGAGAGAAACCAATCGACCATATAAAACCTTGATGAAAGTTAGCTTTAGAGAGAAACCAATAGACCATATAAAACCTTGATGAAAGTTAGCTTTAGAGAGAAACCAATAGACCATATAAAACCTTGATGAAAGTTAGCTTTAGAGAGAAACCAATAGACCATATAAAACCTTGATGAAAGTTAGCTTTAGAGAGAAACCAATAGACCATATAAAACCTTGATGAAAGTTAGCTTTAGAGAGAAACCAATAGACCATATAAAACCTTGATGAAAGTTAGATTTAGAGAGAAACCAATAGACCATATAAAACCTTGATGAAAGTTAGCTTTAGAGAGAAACCAATAGACCATATAAACCTTGATGAAAGTTAGCTTTAGAGAGAAACCAATAGACCGTATAAAACCTTGATGAAAGTTAGATTTAGAAGAGAAACAATCGACCATATAAAACCTTGATGAAAGTTAGCTTTAGAGAGAAACCAATAGACCATATAAAACCTTGATGAAAGTTAGATTTAGAGAGGAACCAATAGACCATATAAAACCTGATGAAAGTTAGATTTAGAGAGAAACCAATAGACCATATAAAACCTTGATGAAAGTTAGCTAGACCATATAAAACCTATGAAAGTTAGCTTTAGAGAGAAACCAATAGACCATATAAAACCTTGATGAAAGTTAGCTTTAGAGAGAAACCAATAGACCATATAAAACCTTGATGAAAGTTAGATTTAGAGAGAA
>NW_026286768.1:7500-11461 GCF_023373465.1 Oncorhynchus keta | reverse complement strand
CTCATAACAACAGAGATCACTAATACAGCCTCATAACAACAGAGATCACAGTAGGTTTACAGTGTCATAACAACAAAGATCACAGGTTTACACATAATAGCAGAGATCACTAATACAGCCTCATAACAACAGAGATTACTAATACAGCCTCATAACAACAGAGATCACTAATACAGCCTCATAACAACAAAGATCACAGTAGGTTTACAGTGTCATAACAACAGAGATCACTAATACAGCCTCATAACAACAGAGATCACTAATACAGCCTCATAACAACAGAGATCACTAATACAGCCTCATAACAACAGAGATCACTAATACAGCCTCATAACAACAGAGATCACTAATACAGTCTCATAACAACAGAGATCACTAATACAGCCTCATAACAACAGAGATCACTAATACAGCCTCATAACAACAGAGATCACTAATAACAACAGAGATCACTAATACAGTCTAAACAACAGAGATCACTAATACAGCCTCAACAACAGAGATCACTACAGTCTCATAACAACAGAGATCAGAGATCACTAATACAGCACTCATAACAACAGAGATCACTAATACAGCCTCATAACAACAGAGATCACTAATACAGCCTCATAACAACAGAGATCACTAATACAGCCTCATAACAACAGAGATCAATACAGCCTATAACAACAGATTACTAATACAGCCTCATAACAACAGAGATCACTAATACAGCCTCATAACAACAGAGATCACAGTAGATCACAGCCTCATAACAACAGAGATCACTAATACAGTCTCATAACAACAGAGATCACTAATACAGCCTCATAACAACAGAGATCACTAATACAGCCTCATAACAACAGAGATCACAGTAGGTTTACAGTGTCATAACAACAGAGATCACTAATACAGCCTCATAACAACAGAGATTACTAATACAGCCTCATAACAACAGAGATTACTAATACAGCCTCATAACAACAGAGATCACTAACAGTATAACAACAGAGATTACTAATACAGCCTCATAACAACAGAGATCACTAATACAGCCTCATAACAACAGAGATCACTAATACAGCCTCATAACAACAGAGATTACTAATACAGCCTCATAACAACAGAGATCACTAATACAGCCTCATAACAACAGAGATCACAGTAGATCACAGCCTCATAACAACAGAGATCACTAATACAGCCTCATAACAACAACAGTTTAGATCACTAATACAGCCTCATAACAACAGAGATCACTAATACAGCCTCATAACAGAGATCACTAATACAGCCTCAGATCACTAATACAGCCTCATAACAACAGAGATCACAATACAGCCTCATAACAACAGAGATCACTAATACAGCCTCATAACAACAGAGATCAATACAGCCTCATAACAACAGAGATCACTTACAGTGTCATAACAACAGAGATCACTAATACAGCCTCATAACAACAGAGATCACTAATACAGCCTCATAACAACAGAGATCACTAATACAGCCTCATAACAACAGAGATCACTAATACAGCCTCATAACAACAGAGATCACTAATACAGCCTCATAACAACAGAGATCACAGTAGGTTTACAGTGTCATAACAACAGAGATCATAACAACAGAGATCACTAATACAGCCTCATAACAACAGAGATCACTAATACAGCCTCATAACAACAGAGATCACTAATACAGCCTCATAACAACAGAGATCACTAATACAGCCTCATAACAACAGAGATCACTAATACAGCCTCATAACAACAGAGATCACAGTAGGTTTACAGTGTCATAACAGATCACTAATACAGCCTCATAACAACAGAGATCACACTAATACAGCCTCATAACAACAGAGATCACTAATACAGCCTCATAACAACAGAGATCACTAATACAGCCTCATAACAACAGAGATCACTAATACAGCCTCATAACAACAGAGATCACTAATACAGCCTCATAACAACAGAGATCACTAATACAGCCTCATAACAACAGAGATCACTAATACAGCCTCATAACAACAGAGATCACTAATACAGCCTCATAACAACAGAGATCACTAATACAGCCTCATAACAACAGAGATCACTAATACAGCCTCATAACAACAGAGATCACTAGATACAGCACTAATACATAACAACAGAGATCACTAATACAGCCTCATAACAACAGAGATCACTAATACAGCCTCATAACAACAGAGATCACTAATACAGCCTCATAACAACAGAGATCACTAATACAGTCTCATAACAAGAGAGATAACAACAGAGATCAATAACAAGAGAGATCACTAATACATAACAACAGAGATCACTAATACAGCCTCATAACAACAGAGATCACTAATACAGCCTCACAACAACAGAGATCACTAATACAGCCTCATAACAACAGAGATCACTAATACAGCCTTATAACAACAGAGATCACTAATACAGTCTCATAACAACAGAGATCACTAATACAGCCTTATAACAACAGAGATCACTAATACAGCCTTATAACAACAGAGATCACTAATACAGTCTCATAACAACAGAGATCACTAATACAGCCTCATAACAACAGAGATCACAATACAGCCTCATAACAACAGTAGAGATCACAGCCTCATAACAACAGAGATCACTAATACAGCCTCATAACAACAGAGATCACTAATACAGCCTCATAACAACAGAGATCACTAATACAGCCTCATAACAACAGAGATCACTAATACAGTCTCATAACAACAGAGATCACTAATACAGCCTCATAACAACAGAGATCACTAATACAGCCTCATAACAACAGAGATCACTAATACAGCCTCATAACAACAGAGATCACAGTAGATCACAGCCTCATAACAACAGAGATCACTAATACAGCCTCATAACAACAGAGATCACAGTAGATCACAGCCTCATAACAACAGAGATCACAGTAGATCACAGCCTCATAACAACAGAGATCACAGTAGATCACAGCCTCATAACAACAGAGATCACTAATACAGCCTCATAACAACAGAGATCACTAATACAGCCTCATAACAACAGAGATCACTAATACAGCCTCATAACAACAGAGATCACTAATACAGCCTCATAACAACAGAGATCACTAATACAGCCTCATAACAACAGAGATCACAGTAGATCACAGCCTCATAACAACAGAGATCACTAATACAGCCTCATAACAACAGAGATCACAGTAGGTTACAGCCTCATAACAACAGAGATCACTAATACAGCCTCATAACAACAGAGATCACTAATACAGCCTCATAACAACAGAGATCACTAATACAGTCTCATAACAACAGAGATCACTAATACAGCCTCATAACAACAGAGATCACAGTAGATCACAGCACTCATAACAACAGAGATCACTAATAACAGCCTCATAAACAACAGAGATCACTAATACAGCCTCATAACAACAGAGATCACAGTAGATCACAGCCTCATAACAACAGAGATCACTAATACAGCCTCATAACAACAGAGATCACAGTAGATCACAGCCTCATAACAACAGAGATCACAGTAGATCACAGCCTCATAACATCAGAGATCACTAATACAGCCTCATAACAACAGAGATCACTAATACAGCCTCATAACAAAAGAGATCACTAATACGGCCTCATAACAACAGAGATCACTAATACAGCCTCATAACAACAGAGATCACTAATACAGTGTCATAACAACAGAGATCACTAATACAGTCTCATAACAACAGAGATCACTAATACAGTCTCATAACAACAGAGATCACTAATACAGCCTCATAACAACAGAGATCACTAATACAGTCTCATAACAACAGAGATTACTAATACAGTCTCATAACAACAGAGATCACTAATACAGCCTCATAACAACAGAGATCACTAATACAGCCTCATAACAACAGAGATCACTAATACAGCCTCATAACAACAGAGATCACTAATACA
>NW_026286768.1:0-2500 GCF_023373465.1 Oncorhynchus keta | reverse complement strand
CTGACTCAGAGGAGCTGCACTCTAAACCGTCACACAGCCTGACTCACAGGAGCTACACACTAAAACCGTCACACAGCCTGACTCAGAGGAGCTACACTCTAAAACCGTCACACAGCCTGACTCAGAGGAGCTGCACTCTAAAACCGTCACACAACCTGACTCAGAGGAGCTACACTCTAAAACCGTTACACAGCCTGACCCAGAGCTACACTCTAAACCGTCACACAGCCTGGGATTCAGAGGAGCTACACTCTAAAACCGTCACACAGCCTGACTCAGAGGAGCTGCACTCTAAAACCGTCACACAGCCTGACTCGGAGGAGCTACACTCTAAAACCGTCACACAGCCTGACTCAGAGGAGCTACACTCTAAAACCGTCACACAGCCTGAGTCAGAGGAGCTACACTCTAAAACCGTCACACAGCCGGGACTCAGAGGAGCTACACTCTAAAACCGTCACACAGCCTGACTCAGAGGAGGAGCTACACTCTAAAACCGTTACACAGCCTGACCTCAGAGGAGCTGCACTCTAAAAAACCGTCACACAGCCTGACTCAGAGGAGCTGTCTTTAAAACCGTCACACAGCCGGACTCAGAGGAGCTACACTCTAAAACCGTCACACAGCCTGACTCAGAGGAGCTGCACTCTAAAACCGTCACACAGCCTGACTCACAGGAGCTACACACTAAAACCGTCACACAGCCTGACTCAGAGGAGCTACACTCTAAACCATCACACAGCCTGACTCAGAGGAGCTACACTCTAAAACCGTCACACAGCCTGACTCAGAGGAGCTACACTCTAAAACCGTTACACAGCCTGACCTCAGAGGAGCTGCACCTAAAACCGTCACACAGCCTGACTCAGAGGAGCTACACTCTAAAACCGTCACACAGCCTGACTCAGAGGAGCTGCACTCTAAAACCGTCACACAGCCTGACTCAGAGGAGCTACACTCTAAAACCGTCACAGCCTGACTCAGAGGAGCTACACTCTAAAACCGTTACACAGCCTGACTCAGAGGAGCTACACACTAAAACCGTCACACAGCCTGACTCAGAGGAGCTACACTCTAAAACCGTCACACAGCCTGACTCAGAGGAGCTGCACTCTAAAACCGTCACACAACCTGACTCAGAGGAGCTACACTCTAAAACCGTTACACAGCCTGACTCAGAGCTGCACTCTAAAACCGTCACAGCCTGACTCAGAGGAGCTGCACTCTAAAACCGTCACACAGCCTGACTCAGAGGGAGCTGCACTCTAAAACCGTCACACAGCCTGACTCACAGGAGCTACACACTAAAACCGTCACACAGCCTGACTCAGAGGAGCTACACTTCAAAACCGTCACACAGCCTGGGACTCAGAGGAGCTGCACTCTAAAACCGTCACACAACCTGACTCAGAGGAGCTACACTCTAAAACCGTTACACAGCCTGACTCAGAGCTACACTCTAAAACCGTCACACAGCCTGACTCAGAGGAGCTACACTCTAAAACCGTCACACAGCCTGACTCAGAGGAGCTGCACTCTAAAACCGTCACACAGCCTGACTCGGAGGAGCTACACTCTAAAACCGTCACACAGCCTGACTCAGAGGAGCTACACTCTAAAACCGTCACACAGCCTGACTCAGAGGAGCTACACTAAAACCGTCACAGCCGGACTCAGAGGAGCTACACTTAAAACCGTCACACAGCCTGACTCAGAGGAGGAGCTACACTCTAAAACCGTCACACAGCCTGGACTCAGAGGAGCTGGGGTACTCCCAAAACCGTCACACAGCCTGACTCAGAGGAGCTACACTTTAAAAAACCGCTCACAGCCGGGACTCAGGAGCTACACTCTAAAACCGTCACAGCCTGACTCAGAGGAGCTGCACTCCAAAACCGTCACACAGCCTGGACTCACAGAGCTACACACTAAAACCTGTCACACAGCCTGACTCAGAGGAGCTACACTCTAAAAAACCATCACACAGCCTGACTCAGAGGAGCTACACTTCAAAACCGTCACACAGCCTGGACTCAGAGGAGCTACACTCTAAAACCGTTTACACAGCCTGACCCAGAGGAGCTGCACTTCTAAAACCGTCACACAGCCTCCACCCAGAGGAGCTACACCTAAACCAGCCTGGACAGAGGAGCACAAACCGCCACAGCCTGGACCCAGAGGAGCTGCACCTAAAACCGTCACAAACCGAGGAGCTACACACCGTTAGCCTGACTCAGAGGAGCTGCACAAAACCGTCTAAAACTCAGGCACAAACAGCCTGACTCAGAGGAGCTACACTCTAAACCGTTACACAGCCTGACTCAGAGGAGCTGCACCCTTCCCAAAACCGTCACACAGCCTGACTCAGAGGAGCTGCACACTCTAAAACCGTCACACAGCCTGACTCAGAGGAGCTACACTCTAAAACCGTTACACAGCCTGACTCAGAGCTACACTCTAAACCGTCACACAGCCTGGACTCAGAGGAGCTACACTCTAA
>NW_026286767.1:10000-11746 GCF_023373465.1 Oncorhynchus keta | reverse complement strand
ATAGGAATGCTGACCTTCAGTCCTCATGGTCTGTAACAGTGTTAATAGGAATGCTGACCTTCAGTCCTCATGGTCTGTAACAGTGTTAATAGGAATGCTGACCTTCAGTCCTCATGGTCTGGAACAGTGTTAATAGGAATGCTGACCTTCAGTCCTCATGGTCTGTAACAGTGTTAATAGGAATGCTGACCTTCAGTCCTCATGGTCTGTAACAGTGTTAATAGGAATGCTGACCTTCAGTCCTCATGGTCTGTAACAGTGTTAATAGGAATGCTGACCTTCAGTCCTCATGGTCTGTAACAGTGTTAATAGGAATGCTGACCTTCAGTCCTCATGGTCAGTAACAGTGTTAATAGGAATGCTGACCTTCAGTCCTCATGGTCGGTAACAGTGTTAATAGGAATGCTGACCTTCAGTCCTCATGGTCTGTAACAGTGTTAATAGGAATGCTGACCTTCAGTCCTCATGGTCTGTAACAGTGTTAATAGGAATGCTGACCTTCAGTCCTCATGGTCTGTAACAGTGTTAATAGGAATGCTGACCTTCAGTCCTCATGGTCTGTAACAGTGTTAATAGGAATGCTGACCTCCAGTCCTCATGGTCTGTAACAGTGTTAATAGGAATGTTTACCTTCAGTCCTCATGGTCTGTAACAGTGTTAATAGGAATGCTGACCTTCAGTCCTCATGGTCAGTAACAGTGTTAATAGGAATGCTGACCTTCAGTCACTCATGGTCTGTAACAGTGTTAATAGGAATGCTGACCCCCAGTCCTCATGGTCTGTAACAGTGTTAATAGGAATGCTGACCTTCAGTCCTCATGGTCTTTAACAGTGTTAATAGGAATGCTGACCTTCAGTCCTCATGGTCAGTAACAGTGTTAATAGGAATGCTGACCTTCAGTCCTCATGGTCTGTAACAGTGTTAATAGGAGATGCTGACCTTCAGTCCTCATGGTCTGTAACAGTGTTAATAGGAATGCTGACCTTCAGTCCTCATGGTCTGTAACAGTGTTAATAGGTGGCTTGATGGTCCATCATGTGAATTTCAATACCAGTGATCCCAGGGGACTCAATCTAGCCCCAGTTAGCCCCCAGCTAACTCCCAGCTAGCGCTCAGTTAGCTTCCAGTTAGCTCCCAGTTAGCCCCAGTTAGCCCCAGCTAGCCACCAGCTAGCCCCCAGTTAGCCCCCAGCTAGCCCCCAGTTAGCTCCCAGTTATATCCCAGCTAGCCCCAGCTAGCTCCCAGTTAACCCCAGTTATCTCCCAGTTATCTCCCAGTTACCTCCCAGCTAGCTCCCAGTTAGCTCCCCCCCCCAGCTAGCCCCTACCCACTGGCTCAGATGTAGTTTAACACTTTAGAAATGTTTTTCCTCACTTTTTCTCTGATTTCAGGTATTGACTTCAAAATCAGGACGATAGAGTTGGACGGGAAGAAGATCAAGCTCCAGATATGGTGAGTTTTGCCTGGTTACCCAGACTCTAGCTCAGATATAATGAGTTTGCCTGGTGCAGACTCCTGGCTGGTTACCCAGATCCTATAGATATAATAGTTTGCCTGGTTACAGACTCCTAGCTCAGATATAGTGAGTTTGCCTGGTTTGAGTTTGCCTGGTTTCCCAGACTCTAGCTCCAGATATAGTGAGTTTGTCTGGTTACCCAGACTCTTCCAGATAATGAGTTTGCCTGGTTACCCAGACTCTAGCTCCAGATATAGTGAGTTTGCCTGGTTACCCAGACTCCTAGCTC
>NW_026286767.1:0-5000 GCF_023373465.1 Oncorhynchus keta | reverse complement strand
TCTCCCCTCTCTGCTGTTCTACACTACATGACCCTACTAACTCTACTCTGTCTCCTCCTCCCCGTTGTTCTACCACTACATGACCCTACTAACTCTACTCTGTCTCCTCCCCGTTGTTCTACACTACATGACCTCTACTAACTCTACTCTGTCTCCTCCTCCCTGCTGTTCTACACTACATGACCCTCTACTAACTCTATTTGTCTCCTCCTCTGTTGTTCTACACTACATGACCTCTACTAACTCTACTCTGTCTCTCCTCCTGTTGTTCTACACTACATGACCTCTACTAACTCTACTCTTGTCTCCTCTCTGCTGTTCTACACTACATGACCTCTACTAACTCTACTCTGTCTCCTCCTCCCTGCTGTTCTACACTACATGACCCTACTAACTCTACTCTGTCTCCTCTTCTGTTGTTCTGGCCACTCACGACCTCTACTAACTCTACTTGTTCTTCCTCTCTGCTGTTCTACACTACATGACCTCTACTAACTCTACTCTGTTCTCCTCCCCGTTGTTCCTACACTACATGACCTCTACTAACTCTACTCTGTCTCCTCCCTGCTGTTCTACACTACATGACCTCTACTAACTCTACTCTGTTCCTCTCCCTGCTGTTCACACTACATGACTCTACTAACTCTACTCTGTCTCCTCCTCCCTGTTGTTCTACACTACATGACCTCTACTAACTTACTCTGTCTCCTCCCTGTTGTTCTACACTACATGACCTCTACTAACTCTACTCTGTCTCCTTCTGCCGTTCTACACCATGACCCTCTACTAACTCTACTTGTCTCCTCCCTTGTTGTTCTACACTACATGACCTCTACCAACTCTACCTGTCTCCCCTCTGCTGTTCTACACTACATGACCTCTACTAACTCTACTCTGTCTCCTCCCTGCCGTTCTACACTACATGACCTCTACTAACTCTACTTGTCTCCTCCTCCTCCCCTGTTGTTCTACACTACATGACCTCTACTAACTCTACCTGTCTCCTCCTCCCTGCTGTTCTAATACTACATGACCTCTACTAACCCTACTTTGTCCCTCCCTGCTGTTCTACACTACATGACCCTACTAACTCTACTTGTCTCCTCCCTGTTGTTCTACACTACATGACCTCTACTAACTCTACTCTGTCTCCTCTCTGCTGTTCTATACTACATGACCTCTACTAACTCTACTCTGTCTCCTCTGCTGTTCTACACTACATGACCTCTACTAACTCTACTTTGTCTCTACTCTGACTTCCTAACCTCCCTGTTGTTCTACACTGACCTCTACTAACTCTTCTGTTCTCCCTGTTGTTCTATGACCCTACTAACTCTACTCTGTCTCCTCCCTGTTGTTCTACACTACATGACCTCTACTAACTCTACTCTGTCTCCTCCCTGTTGTTCTACACTACATGACCTCTACTAACTCTACTCTGTCTCCTCCCTGTTGTTCTACACACATGACCTCTACTAACTCTACTGTTAAACTTATAATATGGCTACTAATACTTGGAAAGTAAACAGATTTGACAATATTCTTGCAGAATTTTTTTATATGAATGCGAATGTCTTCTTCACGATTTGCCCAAATGTCCTCAGGGGACTAAAAGTCCTGTAGTTCACTGATACTTCAAGTTATCTGTCTGAAAAGTTGCACATACCCTCTGCTGCCATCTTGTGACACTATCGGAATTACAACCAGAGTGATGGGCTTTATCTGTGACCCTTCTCTTGCATTTTCAAAGATGGTGACAGAAAACAAACTGTTGGTTTTGTCTTTGTATTTTTTCTACCAGATCTATTGTGTTATATTCTACATCTCTTTCACATTTTCCACAAACTTCAAAGTGTTTCTTTCAAATGGTACCAAAATATGTATATCCTGCTTCAGGGCCTGAGCTACAGGAAGTTATTTATTTTATTTTACCTTTATTTTCTAATCCAGTCAGTTAGAACAAATTCTTATTTTCAATGACGGGCCTAGGAACAGGGGTTAACTGCCTGTTCAGGGGCAGAACGACAGATTTGTTGCCTTGTCAGCTCTTGGGATTTGAACTTGCAACCTTCAGTTACTAGTCAACATCTTACCACTAGGCTAGTTAGATTTGGGTATGAGTCATTTGAAGTCGAAAATTATGAATGAAGGGGGCAGATCCTTTTAGAAGATGTATCCTGGCCAGTTCCACTGCCTCAGAGTTCTAGTAAATAGTCAGAGCGATGTCTATTCTACCCTATTCATATTTGTGTGTCCGGTTAGAAAAGTATGCTGTTCTTATGTTTTACTTACTAACAGGTTTCTATATATTAGCATTATATATGTAAATACATGTTTGGAAAAACAACCTATTATTATTTTATAGAGGCAGATTGTTCTGGGTTTATAAGGGCTTCCAACAGCAGTGATAACAGTCAAGACCCAAGCCCCTTACTTGACTACAGCACAGACATACAGACATTTCACCGGGTCATGTCTGGAATGGCGCTAGGTTGGGTCTTTTCCTGTTAATGTCACGGCGTGTCACTTCCTCTGACGTCACTTCCTGTCCTTTGTCCAACAGGGTATCATGCTAGTGTATGACATCACTAACGAGAAGTCCTTCGAGAACATCAAGAACTGGATCAGGAACATTGAAGAGGTATGAAGCTACCGCAGCAGGTAGCTTAGAAACAATCAGGTATGAAGCTACCGCAGCAGGTAGCCTAGAAACAATCAGGTATGAAGCTACCGCAGCAGGTAGCCTAGAAACAATCAGGTATGAAGCTACCGCAGCAGGTAGCCTAGAAACAAGGTATGAAGCAAACAGGTGGTGAAGCTACCGCGGCTAGCCTAGAGCAATCAGGTATGAAGCTACCGCAGCGGGTAGCAACAATCAGGTGTGAAGCTACCGCGGCAGGTAGCCCTAGAAACAAGCCTAGAAACAGGTGTGTGAAGCTACCGCAGCAGGTAGCCTAGAAACAATCAGGTGTGAAGCTACCCGCAGCAGGTAGCCTAGAAACAATCAGGTGTGAAGCTACGCAGCAGGTAGCCTAGAAACAATCAGGTGTGAAGCTAGGTGTGAAGCTACGCAGGCCTAAAGTAGTAGTAGCTAGAGGCAATCAGGTGTGGCTACACAGCTAGCCTAGAAACAATCAGGTGTGAAGCTACGGGTAGCCTAGAAACAATCAGGTGTGAAGCTACCGCAGCAGGTAGCCTAGAAGCAATCAGGTGTGAAGCTACCGCAGCGGGTAGAAACAATCAGTTGTGAAGCTAAGCGACAAAAACAATCAGGTGTGAAGCTACGCGGGTAGCCCTAGGTGTGAAGCGCAGCAGGTCCTAGAAACAATCAGTGTAAGGCTACCGCGGCAGGTAGCCTAGAAGTAAACAGGTGTGAAGCTGCCGCAGCAGCTAGCCTAGAAACAATCAGGTGTGAAGCTACCGCAGCAGGTAGCCTAGAAACAATCAGGTGTGAAGCTACCGCAGCAGGTAGCCTAGAAACAATCAGGTATGAAGCTACCGCAGCAGGTAGCCTAGAAACAATCAGGTATGAAGCTACCGCAGCAGGTAGCCTAGAAACAATCAGGTATGAAGCTACCGCAGCAGGTAGCCTAGAAACAATCAGGTGTGAAGCTACCGCAGCAGGTAGCCTAGAAACAATCAGGTGTGAAGCTACCGCAGCAGGTAGCCTAGAAACAATCAGGTGTGAAGCTACCGCAGCAGGTAGCCTAGAAACAATCAGGTGTGAAGCTACCGCAGCAGGTAGCCTAGAAACAATCAGGTGTGAAGCTACCGCAGCAGGTAGTCTTCTCTCATTCTGTCTGTCAGTAGCAATAATCAGTCTTCTCTCATTCTGTCTGTAGCAATAATCAGTCTTCTCTCATTCTGTCTGTCAGTAGCAATAATCAGTCTTCTCTCATTCTGTCTGTAGCAATAATCAGTCTTCTCTCATTCTGTCTGTCAGTAGCAATAATCAGTCTTCTCTCATTCTGTCTGTAGCAATAATCAGTCTTCTCTCATTCTGTCTGTCTGTAGCAATACTCAGTCTTCCTCATTCTGTCTGTAGCAATAATCAGTCTTCTCATTCTGTCTGTAGCAATAATCAGTCTTCTCTCATTCTGTCTGTAGCAATAATCAGTCTTCTCTCATTCTGTCTGTCAGTAGCAATAATCAGTCTTCCCTCATTCTGTCTGTAGCAATAATCAGTCTTCTCTCATTCTGTCTGTCTGTAGCAATACTCAGTCTTCTCATTCTGTCTGTAGCAATAATCAGTCTTCTCATTCTGTCTGTCTGTAGCAATAATCAGTCTTCTCATTCTGTCTGTAGCAATACTCAGTCTTCTCTCATTCTGTCTGTCTGTAGCAATACTCAGTCTTCTCTCATTCTGTCTGTCTGTAGCAATACTCAGTCTTCTCTCATTCTGTCTGTAGCAATACTCAGTCTTCTCTCATTCTGTCTGTAGCAATAATCCGTCTTCTCTCATTCTGTTTGTAGCAATAATCAGTCTTCTCATTCTGTCTGTAGCAATAATCAGTCTTCTCATTCTGTCTGTCTGTAGCAATACTGAGTCTTATCTCATTCTGTCTGTCCATAGCAATACTGAGTCTTCTCTCATTCTGTCTGTCTGTAGCAATACTGAGTCTTCTCTCATTCTGTCTGTCCATAGCAATACTGAGTCTTCTCTCATTCTGTCTATCTGTAGCAATACTGAGTCTTCTCTCATTCTGTCTATCTGTAGCAATACTGAGTCTTCTCTCATTCTGTCTATCTGTAGCAATACTGAGTCTTCTCTCATTCTGTCTATCTGTAGCAATAATCAGTCTTCTCTCATTCTGTCTATCTGTAGCAATACTGAGTCTTCTCTCATTCTGTCTATCTGTAGCAATACTCAGTCTTCTCTCATTCTGTCTATCTGTAGCAATACTGAGTCTTCTCTCATTCTGTCTATCTGTAGCAATAAGCAGTCTTCTCTCATTCTGTCTATCTGTAGCAATACTGAGTCTTCTCTCATTCTGTCTATC
>NW_026286766.1:0-2717 GCF_023373465.1 Oncorhynchus keta | reverse complement strand
AGCCAACTCCCCATGCTTACCGTGGGGAGCATGTGACTGGTCAGGCACCGTGTTATGGGGTGAGGTGCACGGTGTCTCGTGTGAGCATTCACAGGCCGGTGTGCTCTGTGCCAATGTCCCGCATTTGCCGGGTGGAAGTGGGCTTCCAGCCAGAACGGGTTGTGCCAGCTCTGTGCTCGAGACCGCCAGTGCGTCTTCACCGCCCAGTGTATCCGATGCCCGCCCCATGCACCAAGCCTCCAGTGATGATCCATGGCAAGAAGCCTCCAGTAATGATCCATGGCAAGAAGCCTCCAGTGATGATCCATGGCACAAAGCCTCCAGTGATGATCCATGGCAAGAAGCCTCCAGTGATGATCCATGGTAAGAAGCCTCCAGTGATGATCCATTGTAAGAAGCCTCCAGTGATGATCCATGGCACGAAGCCTCCAGTGATGATCCATGGCAAGAAGCCTCCAATGATGATCCATGGCACGAAGCCTCCAGTGAGCCGCCACCGTGGATAGATGCCCACCCGGACCCTCCCCTGTAGGTTCAGGTTTTGGGGGGCATGGGGGGGTACTGTCACGCCCTGACCTTAGAGAGCCATGTTAGTTCTCTATTTGGTTAGGTCAGGGTGTGATGTGGGGTGGGCATTCTATTTTTTGTTTTCTATGTTTCTTTATATCTATGTTTTGGCCGGGTATGGTTCTCAATCAGGGCCAGCTGTCTATCGTTGTCTCTGATTGGGAATTATACTTAGGTAGCCCTTTTTCCCTCCTTTCAGTGTGGGTAGTTAACTTTGTTTTTGGCACTTAGCCCTGTAAGCTTCACGGTTGTTCATTTTGTTTCTTGTTTTGTTGGCGTCATTCCACAATAATATAAAATGTACGCTCATCACGCTGCACTTTGGTCTACTTCCAACGACGACCGTGACAATAAGTCTCCAGCTTCAGTGATTTTTGCAATTCTTTCCAGTCATTGGCAGCAGAGAACTGGAAGGAAAGGCGGCCAAAGTAAGTGTTGGCTTTGGGGATGATCAGTGAAATATACCTGCTGGAGCGCGTGCTACGGGTGAGTGTTGCTATGGTGACCAGTGAGAGCGCCAGCCCAGCTGAGATAAGGTGGGGCTTTACCTAGCAAAGACTTATAGATGGAGCCAGTGTTTGGCGACGAATATGAAGTGAGGGCCAGCCAACGAGAGCATACAGGTTGCAGTGGTGGCTAGTATATGAGGCTTTGGTGACAAAAAGGATGGCACTGTGATAGACTGCGAAGGTGCAGGGATGTCGCAGGGATGCAGCTTAAAGTCCAGGGCAGAACGTTGGGACAGAACAGCTTCGACATCCGAAGCATCCTACTCCACCACAAACTGACGGGAAGGTTCCGGATGAACCAGGATCGGAGCCGTGGTGAAGCGGTGTTTAAGGTCCCGGAACACCCAGTCAGCGGCTGTGGAGCACGTGAACGGAACCTTGGTGGATTTGAGGGCAGACACGGGGGAGGCCAGGGTGCTGTAACCCTGGATATAGCGGCAATAAAAGTTGGCGGACCCCAGGAAGAGTTGCAGCTGTACCCTGGACGTAGGCTGGGGCCAATCTACCACCGCTTTCACATTCTCGGGATCCATCTTGATGCTCCCAGCAGAGATAATGTAGCCCAGAAAGGGAATGGTGGACCGATGGAACTCACACTTTTCCGCCTTAACAAATAACTGGTTCTCCAGAAGGCGCTGGGAAACCTGCCAGACATGGAGCACGTGTTCTTGGGGAGAGCGGGAGAAGACGAGGATGTCATCAATGTAGACGAAGATGAACCGGTTCAGCATGTCGCGGCCAAAGGGCATGACCAGATATTCATAGTGGCCGCTGGCCGTATTGAAGGCGGTCTTCCACTCATCCCCCTCTCATATCCGCACCAGGTGGTAGGCGTTACGTAGATACAGCTTGGAGAACACCATGGCCCCCCAAGGAAACGAGTGGTAGTGGATAACGGTTCCTTACTGTGATGTTGTGGGGTCAATGCACGGGTGCAGGGTCTTGTCCTTCTTCTCCACGAAGAAGAACACTGAGCCAGCGGGAGAGGAGGGACGGATAAATCCAGTAGCAAGGGAGTCCCCAATGTAGTCCTCCATAGCCTTGGTTTCAGGTCCCGTCAGCGAGTACAGACACCCTTGTTGCGGTGTGGTGCTAGGGAGAAGGTCAATCCCGCAGTCATAGGTGCGGTACGGCGGAAGGGAAGTGGCCCGTGACTTGCTGTCCCGAACAGACTCCAGCCCATGATGGCACCCGTAGACCAGTTGATAAGTGGGTTGTGTCGCTGGAGACAGTAGAATCCCAAAACCACAGGAATCTGGGGGAACTTGATGAGCAGGAACTGAATGGTCTCACTGTGATTCCCTGACACACGTAAGTTGATGGGAGTGGTGTTATGGGTGACCTGACATATAGAGTGCCCGCCCAAAGCTCTTAACATCCACGGGAATGGAGAAGGGCTGAGTGGGGATGTTCAGCTCGGAAGCCAGTGTGGCATCCAAAAAGCTCTCATCCTCAATGAGGACCCGGAGAAATTTGGCCTTGTTACCCCACAGCAGAATGACATGAAAAGGGGTGCGAGTGAGGGAAGCAGAAAAGATGTCCCACCAGAGTACTCTCTCCTACTGGTGAGCCTGGTCTTTTACCGGGCACGAGGACACAAAATCACCAGAAGTCCCGCAATGCAGGCAGCTCCTTGTGCTG
>NW_026286765.1:0-5958 GCF_023373465.1 Oncorhynchus keta | reverse complement strand
AGAGAGAGAGAGAGAGAGAGAGAGAGAGAGAGAGAGAGAGAGAGAGAGAGAGAGAGAGAGAGAGAGAGAGAGAGAGAGATGGAGAGAGAGAGAGAGAGAGAGAGAGAGAGAGAGAGAGAGAGAGAGAGAGAGAGAGAGAGAGAGAGAGAGAGAGAGAGAGAGAGAGAGAGAGAGAGAGAGAGAGAGAGAGAGAGAGAGAGAGAGAGATGGAGAGAGAGAGAGATGGAGAGAGAGAGAGAGAGAGAGAGAGAGAGAGAGAGAGAGAGAGAGAGAGAGAGAGACAGAGAGAGAGACAGAGAGAGAGACACAGAGAGAAGGAGAGAAAGAGAGAGACACAGAGAGACACAGAGAGAGAGAGAGAGAGAGAGAGAGAGAGAGAGAGAGAGAGACACAGAGAGACACAGAGAGATTGAGAGAGAGAGAGGGGGGAGAGAGAGAGAGAGAGGGAGAGAGACAGAGAGAGAAGAGAGAGAGAGAGAGAGAGAGAGAGAGAGCGAGAGAGAGAGAGAGAGAGAGAGAGAGATGAGAGAGAGAGAGAGAGAGAGAGAGAGAGAGAGAGAGAGACAGAGCTAGAGAGAGACAGAGAGAGAGAAAGAGCAGAGAGAGAGCTAGAGAGAGAGAGAGAGAGCGAGAGAGAGGGAGCTAGAGAGAGAGAGAGCGAGATAGAGAGAGAGAGAGAGAGAGAGAGAGAGAGAGAGAGAGAGAGAGAGAGAGAGAGAGAGAGAGAGAGAGCTAGAGAGAGAGCTAGAGAGAGAGTGAGAGAGAGAGCGAGAGAGAGGAAGCGAGAGAGAGCGAGAGAGAGAGAGAGAAAGAGCGAGAGAGACAGAGCTAGAGAGAGACAGAGAGAGAGAGAGAGAGCGAGAGAGAGAGCTAGAGAGAGAGAGAGAGAGAGAGAGAGCGAGGGAGAGAGCTAGAGAGAGAGAGCGAGAGACACAGAGAGAGAGAGAGAGAGAGAGAGAGAGAGAGAGAGAGAGAGAGAGAGGGGGGGGCAGTAGCCTTAATGCTATAGAGCATGTTGTATTGACATCTTTCTTGCGTCTATTGATTCCCCATTACGTTCCTAACAAACCCAGGTTGACATTTTGTCATTCGCAATCATGTTAACACTGGGACTCACACACTCCCATCTATCCACACACGGGCAGGTTCGGACACAGACACACAAAAACACATGGAAGCATATGCATCGGCCTACGTGCACAATCAAATCGTTTCTCAAACAGGCACCGGCACTACACACAAGCACAGAAACGAACATGTCCCTATACTGTACAGAACCATACAGGATCTTGACAAAAATATGAATGTAAAACTACAGCTTGTTTATTAGCATACATCATATGAAACAGAAATTCATACACAGCATAGCATAGACAGTAGATATTGACTACGGCAGTATCTGTGTTATTAACAGCCACGAAGCGTATGAAGCTAAATGAGTGGGATTAAATGTGTGAGAGGTGTGTGTGAGAGTGTGTAAAGGTTTGTTGTGTGTACAAGCGATTAAGTGAAGCCGAAACAATACAGAGAGACACGTCAAAATTTGCATCAAAGCAATTCACATACACTGCGTAGCGTATGCCAACTCAACTGTCATGAGAATCCATCATAAAAAGTTGTACTTATTACGTTCGCTATGTAGCCCCTTGTGAATTACTGTGTCTTTCTTTTGACTCACCTTATAGTGTCTGTCCTACGGAGCCACCGCAATGGATCCTGTTATGTTGGCTCATGAAAATGAAGAGCGTTGTAGCTAATTCACCCTAGCAGTTTATAAAGAATATAACTCGTTCTTTCTACTTAACCACATTCTCTCCTGAACAGAGTTCCTCTTGTTTCCCAGCCGTAGCCACGCCTGAGGCTATATGCCTGTGATCTAAATCCACACAGGTAGAAATAAAGTTATTGTTTTCAAATATGTATTATTGGCACTGGCAGCCAAACGTATCAACATTAAATAGACATTTTTAAATATACATGTCACAATTCCAGAAATAACAATATGCACAAAGTATTTTCTGCCAATTTACCTGCTGACTTTACCTGCATTGCTTCACATAGACGCGAAAAAAAATAGACTTAATTTATCATTTGAAGCGCATGACAACATTGACAGCGTTGTCACTATGGGCGGTCTGTTTTCTCTCATTTACTACAGCGCATTCTCCTACAGCAAGCCTGCCAGTCCTTGTTCGGGCCACATTACAATTTCATACAGCGGTTAATGGTGATGGTGTCACAAACCACTTTACTCTGTACTACACTACACAGGGGTGGCAGGTATCCTAGTGGTTAAGAGCGTTGGACCAGTAAACGAAAGGGTGCCGGTTCGAATCCCCGAGGCAGTTAATCCCCAACAACTGCTCCCTGGGTGCAGATGACGTCAATTAAAGGCAGCCCCCTGCACTCTGATTCAGAGCGGTCGGGTAAAATGACACATTTAGTTTGAACTGCGTTTGAACTCAGTTGTACAACTAAGTATTCCCTTTGGTATATACACTCCTGTCCCAGATACCATTACATATAGACCACTATGAATGAATGTCTGCCCAGATACCATTACATATAGACCACTATGAATGAATGTCTGCCCAGATACCATTACATATAGACCACTATGAATGAATGTCTGCCCAGATACCATTACATATAGACCACTATGAATGAATGTCTGCCCAGATACCATTACATATAGACCACTATGAATGAATGTCTGCCCAGATACCATTACATATAGACCACTATGAATGAATGTCTGCCCAGATACCATTACATATAGACCACTATGAATGAATGTCTGCCCAGATACCATTACATATAGACCACTATGAATGAATGTCTGCCCAGATACCATTACATATAGACCACTATGAAAGAATGTCTGCCCAGATACCATTACATATAGACCACTATGAATGAATGTCTGCCCAGATACCATTACATATAGACCACTATGAATGAATGTCTGCCCAGATACCATTACATATAGACCACTATGAATGAATGTCTGCCCAGCTGGAAAACAGTCCAACACCTGTGGTATGTCAGTGTGCTAGGTGACTTGTTGTGTTGGAGGTAAAGCCCCATAGGGTCTGAGATGGGAGCTCTATGTAATGTGGGAAGCTGAAGAGAAGGGAAGTGTGTGTTACAATAGGTTATGTTGTTATGTTGAATAGGTTATGCAGAATTAGCAACATATCATGCACCACATTGACTCCTAGGCCTACACAAACTGTACACCTAATGTAAGATACCTTTCCTGCCATAATGACTCTGGTACAGTTCACCTTTTCCTCTCCAGACTCATTCTTCACTCTGTCATCTGCTTTCACTTTAACCGGCTTCTCTCTCCCTTCTTTCTCCATTTTTATCTCACTCTGACATTAGCAATTTTTCAACGTGCAGATGTCGAAACTCCTCCCAGTACCCGCCCCTCTCTCCCTTCTCCCTGTCCTTCCTCCTCCGGCTCCTCTATATGCTAACTCTAGAGATACACCCGAGGTAACAGGTCACTCTCCTCCTCTCCCTCTATATGCTAACTCTAGAGATACACACTGAGGTAACAGGTCACTCTCCTCCCTCTCCTCTATATGCTAACTCTAGAGATACACCGAGGTAACAGGTCACTCTCAACCTCTCCTCTATATGCTAGGATACACCCCGTAACAGGTCACTCTCCTCTCTCCTCTATATGCTAACTCTAGAGATACACCGAGGTAACAGGTCACTCTCCTCCCTCTCCTCTATATGCTAACTCTAGAGATACACCGAGGTAACAGGTCACTCTCCTCCCTCTCCTCTATATGCTAACTCTAGAGATACACCGAGGTAACAGGTCACTCCCTCCCTCTCCTCTATATGCTAACTCTAGAGATACACCGAGGTAACAGGTCACTCTCCTCCTCTCCTCTATATGCTAACTCTAGAGATACACCCGGGTAACGGGTCACTCTCCTCCCTCTCCTCTATATGCTAACTCTAGAGATACACCGGGTAACAGGTCACTCTCCTCCTCTCACTCTACACCTAGAGATACACCTAGGTAACAGGTCACTCTCCTCCTCTCCTCTATATGCTAACTCTAGAGATACACCTAGGTAACAGGTCACTCTCCTCCTCTCTCCCTCTATATGCTAACTCTAGAGATACACCGAGGTAACAGGTCACTCTCCTCCCTCTCCTCTATATGCTAACTCTAGAGATACACCTAGGTAACAGGTCACTCTCCTCCTCTCCTCTATATAACTCTAGAGATACACCGGAGGTAACAGGTCACTCTCCTCCCTCTCCTCTATATGCTAACTCTAGAGATACACCTCGGTAACAGGTCACTCTCCTCCCTCTCCCTATATACTAACTCTCTAGAGATACACCTAGGTAACAGGTCACTCTCCACTCCCTCTCCTCTATATGCTAACTCTAGAGATACACAGGGTAACAGGTCCTCTCCTCCCTCTCCTCTATATACTAACTCTAGAGATACACCGAGGTAACAGGTCACTCTCCTCCCTCTCCTCTATATGTTAACTCTAGAGATACACCCTAGGTAACAGGTCACTCTCAGCCCTCTCCTCTATATGCTAACTCTAGAGATACCCTAGGTAACAGGTCACTCTCCTCCCTCTCCTCTATATGCTAACTCTAGAGATACACCGAGGTAACAGGTCACCTCCCTCCCTCTCCTCTATGCTAACTCTAGAGATACACCTCGGTAACAGGTCACTCTCCTCCCTCTCCTCTATATGCTAACTCTAGAGATACACCTAGGTAACAGGTCACTCTCCTCCCTCTCCTCTATATGCTAACTCTAGAGATACACCGAGGTAACAGGTCACTCTCCTCCCTCCTCTATATGCTAACTCTAGAGATACACCGAGGTAACAGGTCACTCCTCCTCCCTCCCTCTATATGTTAACTCTAGAGATATCCACTCTCTCCTCTCTATATGCTAACTCTAGAGATACACCGAGGTAACAGGTCACCCCTCCCCTCTATATGCTAACTCTAGAGATACACCGAGGTAACAGGTCACTCTCACTCCTCTCCCTCTATATGCTAACTCTAGAGATACACCCGAGGTAACAGGTCACTCTCCTCCTCTTCCTATATGCTAACTCTAGAGATGCACTTGAGGTAACGGGTCACTCTCCTCCCTCTCCCTCTATATGCTAACTCTAGAGATACACCGAGGTAACAGGTCACTCTCCTCCTCTCCTCTATGCTAACTCTAGAGATACACCGTGTAACAGGTCACTTCTCCTCTCTCTATATGCTAACTCTAGAGATACACTTCTAGGTAACAGGTCACTCTCCTCCCTCTCCTCTATATGCTAACTCTAGAGATACACCTGAGGTAACAGGTCACTCTCCTCCCTCTCCTCTATATGCTAACTCTAGAGATACACCGAGGTAACAGGTCACTCTCCTCCCTCTCCTCTATATGCTAACTCTAGAGATACACCTAGGTAACAGGTCACTCTGCTCCCTCTCCTCTATGCTAACTCTAGAGATACACCGAGGTAACGGGTCACTCTCCTCCCTCTCCTCTATATGCTAACTCTAGAGATACACCGAGGTAACAGGTCACTCTCCTCCCTCTCCTCTATATGCTAACTCTAGAGATACACCGAGGTAACAGGTCACTCTCCTCCCTCTCCTCTATATGCTAACTCTAGAGATACACCTAGGTAACAGGTCACTCTCCTCCCTCTCCTCTATATGCTAACTCTAGAGATACACCTGAGGTAACAGGTCACTCTCCTCCTCTCCTCTATATGCTAACTCTAGAGATACACCGAGGTAACAGGTCACTCTCCTCCTCTCCTCTATATGCTAACTCTAGAGATACACCTAGGTAACAGGTCACTCTCCTCTCCTCTACGCTCCCCTCCCCTCCTCTCTCTATCTCTCTCTCACACACACACACATCCCCTCATCTTTTACACCATGGTGTATAAA
>NW_026286764.1:0-1882 GCF_023373465.1 Oncorhynchus keta | reverse complement strand
ATAGTAGATCTAGCTGGTCTGTCATAATAAAATAGAGATAGTAGATCTAGCTGGTCTGTCATAATACAACAGAGACAGCAGATCTAGCTGGTCTGTCATAATATAATAGAGACAGTAGATCTAGCTGGTCTGTCAAAATAAAATAGAGACAGTAGATCTAGCTGATCTACCATAATATAATAGAGACAGTAGATCTAGCTGGTCTGTCATAATATAATAGAGACAGTAGATCTCTGCAAGGTCTGTCATACTATAATAGAGACAGTAGAACTAGCTGGTCTGTCATAATATAATAGAGACAGTAGAACTAGATGGTCTGTAATAATACAATAGAGACAGTAGATCCAGCTGGTCTATCATAATATAATAGAGACAGTAGATCTCACTGGTCTGACATATTATAATAGAGACAGTAGATGTAGCTGGTCTGTCAAATTACAATAGAGACAGTAGATCTAGCTTGTCTGGCATAATATAATAGAGACAGTTACCTAGCTGGTCTGTCATAATATAATAGACACAGTAGATCTCACTGGTCTGACATATTATAATAGAGACAGTAGATCTAGCTGGTCTGTCATAATATAATAGAGACATAGAGACAGTAGATGTAGCTGGTCTGTCATATTATAATAGAGACAGTAGATACAGCTGATCTGTCATAATATAATAGAGACAGTCGATCTAGCTGGTCTGTCATAATAAATGAGACAGTAGATCTAGCTGATCTGTCATACTATAATAGAGAGACAGTATATCTAGCTGGTCTGTCATATTATAATAGAGACAGTAGATACAGTTGATCTGTCATAATATAATGAGGACAGTAGATCTAGCTGGTCTGTCATAATATAATAGAGACAGTAGATCTAGCTGATCTGTCATACTATAATAGAGACAGTAGATCTCACTGGTCTGACATATTGTAATAGAGACCGTAGATGTAGCTGGTCTGTCATATTATAATAGAGACAGTAGATACAGCTGGTCTGTCAAATTATAATAGAGACAGTAGATCTAGCTTGTCTGACATAATATAATAGAGACAGTTACCTAGCTGGTCTGTCATAATATAATAGAGACAGTAGATCTCACTGGTCTGACATATTATAATAGAGACAGTAGATCTAGCTGGTCTGTCATATTATAATAGAGACAGTAGATACAGCTGATCTGTCATAATATAATAGAGACAGTAGATCTAGCTGGTCTGTCATAATAAAATAGAGACAGTAGATCTAGCTGGTCTGTCATAATAAAATAGAGACAGCAGATCTAGCTGGTCTGTCATACTATAATAGAGACAGTAGACCTAGCTGGTCTGTCATAATACAACAGAGACAGCAGATCTAGCTGGTCTGTCATATTACAATAGAGACAGTATATCTAGCTGGTCTGTCATAATATAATAGAGACAGTAGATCTAGCTGGTCTGTCATAATATAATAGAGACAGTAGATCTCACTGGTCTGACATATTATAATAGAGACAGTAGATCTAGCTGGTCTGTCATAATATAATAGAGACATAAGACAGTAGATCTAGCTGGTCTGTCATAAAACAGTAGAGACAGTATATTTAGCTGGTCTGTCATACTACAATAGAGACAGTATATCTAGCTGGTCTGTCATATTATAATAGAGACAGTAGATACAGCTGATCTGTCATAATATAATAGAGACAGTAGATCTAGCGGGTCTGTCATAAAACAGTAGAGACAGTATATTTAGCTGGTCTGTCATAATATAATAGAGACAGCAGATCTAGCTGGTCTGTCATAATATAATAGAGACAGTAGATCTAGCTGGTCTGTCATAATATAATAGAGACAGTAGAACTAGCTGGTCTGTCAAAATATAATAGAAACAGTAGATCTAGCTGG
>NW_026286763.1:0-9681 GCF_023373465.1 Oncorhynchus keta | reverse complement strand
GAGACACAGGGAGCAGGGGAGCAGGATCAGAGTATTTTGCCGAGCAATGCAATGGATCATTCTGGCAATGATACCTGCGCCATCTACACGCTGAAAAGCCTCTTCGCCATTGTACACGATGGCCCATAGCTCTGAGACTTCCTTTGACCATTCTAATGCCCTCATGGGACATCTTTGCCTTAATGGTCCTGACTTTCTGGTCTAACTCTTCATCTGACCTATCAGAATAGCATTCCCCGACAGACATATTGTGTTCTTTTATCCTTCTGTAAATAAAGCTAACTGTTACACTGTCATGAAATATGATTATATATCAACTATGAAACAAATAGGACATGGCCTGCTTATGAGTTGCCATGAAAGAAAGTTAGATTAATTCAACTGAAAACGGCGAGAACAGGCGTTCGTAGCTGAATGCTTTGGCTAGCTTGAGAATAATTGCATTATTTATCATTCTACGGTATGTATGTATGTATGTATGTATGTATGTATGTATGTATGTATGTATGTATGTATGTATGTATGTATGTATGTATGTATGTATGTATGTATGTATGTATGTATGTATGTATGTATGTATGTATGTAATATAGTCAAGTGTTATGAACCGACACTGAATTGTAGGAGCTAACTACTAGCTATGTAGAAGTTGGATGGAAGAACACCCAGTGCTGCTTACCTGAGATGCCATCATCACACAGTCCTTCGTAAGTGTCCACTATGACTTCCTTTGTGTCGGAAAGAAAGGCTGAACAGTATTGGTTGTAGCCAAACTGACACTCAAAAATGGCCAAAATGGAGGGTGGTTGACAGTGAAAGTTTTGTTTTCAAATATACTTTTTGTTCTCAAAATATTTTTGGGGAATAAAATGCATAAAGCTTTGCGCTCTATTACGAAATATTTGATTGAAAACATTTGTTTGTTTTTTACTTTTTATTTTTGACTTGAAAATAAAAAAGCTTTGCTCTCGACAAAAGACATCCATTTGTTGCAAGTTTGGGAGGGTGCTAATAGCTGAACAATAGACTATTCAACCTTTACTAAAGAATAGTCTAATAGCCGAGCTAGGCGTGAAAAGACAGGGGTTTATCACAGACCAGATTTTCCTTAACGACCAAGGGGAGTTCGAGCACTGATTGTGCTTTTGGGTCCCAATCCACTACTCTCTCTAACTGACAATGAATGGACAATATAAACCAAATAATATAGACCAGAGCGAAACTGTCTGAATTTACCCAGTGTGTTTTTCTTTTTTCATGGAATAGAAACACCATAATATTAATCAAATTAATTAAGCAAGTACCAGTCAAAAGTTTGGATACACCTACTCATCCCAGGTTTTTTTTCTTTATTTTTACTATTTTTCTACATCGCTCCTCTTGATATTGGTTGACCAGTTTCAGTCTGTCAGGCATGTATATTGCAGGATATCTGCTTGGGTTTATGTTTGTCTAGTTCAGACGGGCCATTTGAATGTGTTGGAATGATATGTCAATGGGTTTATTCCCCGGACCTGTTGTTTCTCTAGAGAAAGAGTGACTTGTGATAGATGCTAAAATGTTCATACTCACGTGCACTCCCATCATCTAGATAGAGCGGAATATGTGTGGGCAGGCTACCTGATTATGAAGATAACATTCAGTGAGGCAGAATTCCACTGTGTTTCAGTGGGTGTTGTCTTGTGTGTTGTCTTCTATTGGGAACAGTGACGCACTTTGTCACAATAGTTATTCCATGGCTGATTCTCTCACCATGGAAACGATGGACAGAATCCTGCTCTGAAATGTTTTCTGGCTGTTTACATTGCTGATGTTCTTTGAATCAGCATTAATAAGACTAATGGGGTCTAGAAGCAACCAGATTCATCAGCAAAGTGGCTTAAACATATTGATTGATTTGGAAGCACTCATTTAAAACGTCATCCCAATTTACGATCCACTTAAAACTACCTCCACCAGGTTGTTTAGTCTCATGACTTGACAAGTTGTTGTGGGGATTGCATTGTCTTTTTCAGTTTCATTTCAGCTGTCTAACTGGTTCACTACCGTTGGTTCCCAAATTATAATAGAAACATTGCCTCAGATCTCAGGTCAACTTTTATTGGTCTGTCGAGGACATCTCCCAGGATCCATTAGTTCACCATTGGTTGCTCGCTTAGGTAGTCTGTGGAGTTAGATCACCCACTGCATGGTGATGATGCCAGCCAGCTGTAATACGGCTGAAGTTAAGTTACCTCCTTCCCCCCACACTAAGGTCATTGTTAATGTTGTAAATGACTATTGTATCTGGAAATGGCAGATTTTTAATGGAATATCTACATAGGCGTACAGAGACCCATTATCAGCAACCATAACTCCTGTGTTCCAATGGCACGTTGTGTTAGCTAATCCAAGTTTATCATTTTAAAAGGCTAATTGATCATCAGAAAACCCTTTTGCAATTTTGTTAGCATAGCTGAAAACTGTTGTCCTGATGAAAGAAGCAATAACACTGGCCGTCTAACATTGGAACACAGGAGTGATGGTTGCTGATAATGGGCCTCTGTACGCCTAATGTAGATATTCCATAAAAATCAGCCGTTTCCAGCTACAATAGTCATTTACAACATTAACAATGTCTACACTGTATTTCTGATCAATTTTATGTTATTTTAGTGGACATAAAATTAGCCTTTCTTTCAAAAACAAGGACATTTCTAAGCAAGCCTAAACCTCTGAACGGTAGTGTACATTAGTCAGAACAGTTGACCTTTTCGTTGCATCAGTTAATCATGTGCAGAGGGTAGTAAGGTCTGCACAACGCATCACCGGGGGCAAACTACATGCCTTCCAGGACACCCACACCACCCGATGTTACAGGAAGGCCATAAAGATCATCAAGGACAACATGTTTCTTTCCCTTTTAAATGTATGTTTTTGGTTCGGCCAAATTCAATTGCTGCTTTTTGTTTTGTCTGAAAGGTTAGCTATGCCGTGTCCGTTTTGAAGTGGTGTTTAAAGTTGTTGTTGAGTCTCCTCAGCCTTGTTTTGACCAGAAACACCAGGCGCCGTCTGCCATTATCCTCCATTAAGCAGCAGTGACTCCGCTGTCCCCTCCAGCAGTGAACAAGTAACCAGAGTTTTGGGAGTGCAGAGGCTCATGAGAAAGTGTGTGTGCCCAGCGAGCCTGGCGCTGTGTGCGTGTGTGTATGTGAGTGAAATAGACTCCCAGCCTGCCGGCCCTTCCACGTCCCACCTGCACAGCCCCACAATGCCCCTTTGTTCCTGGACCACAGCACTGTGGGATAGCTGTTATTTGAGAGGCGAGGCGATGGCCACACCGCCGATCCTTTATTCAGAGGAAAGATGGTAAATTCCTGCTATCTGGTTTCATTGTCCCCACTCACTCACTGCCACTCATGAAATACACACAAGGCTTCCCACTAGTCCATAGGCTACAACTTTCAAGGCATTTGAGCCCCCTCTGTTTGCGACCAACATGTCATCCACAGAGTAAAAACCCAATACATGGTAGCTAAAGGCCTTCCCACACTAAGTCGGATTCACTCTTTTTTAAAATTATTACATGTCACACTGTCACACACAATGTTACCAAATAAAACATCTTCATATCAACCTGTCCAGATTGTACAATTTGCTTTAGTTCTGTCGTCACATTCTGCGATTGGCTGTTGAGGCTACGTCAGCCGACAGTCTACGTCAATAGGAGTGGAGTATTTGATCTGTGCCAGCAGCGCAAGCCTCCTCAGTGTTCATGTGTGAGTGAAGTGGAAAACATAAATCAAATCAAATGTTATTGGTCACATACACATGGTTAGCAGATGGTATTGGTCACATACACATGGTTAGCAGATGTTAATGCGACTGTAGCGAAATGCTTGTGCTTCTAGTTCCGACCGTGCAGTAATATCTAACAAGTAATAAAAAAATTCCTAACAATTTCACAACAACTACCTTATACACACAAGTGTAAAGGAATGAATAAGAATATGTACATATAAATATATGGATGAGCGATGGCCAAACAGCATAGGCAAGATGCAGTAGATGGTATAGAGTACACTATATACATATGAGATGAGTAATGTAGGGTATGTAAACATTATATAAAGTGGCATTGTTTAAAGTGATACATTTATTACATCCACTTTCTAATTATTAAAGTGGCTAGAGTTGAGTCAGTATGTTGGCAGCAGCCACTCAATGTTAGTGGTGGCTGTTTAACAGTCTGATGGCCTTGAGATAGAAGCTGTCTGATAGAAGCAGTCTCTCGGTCCCAGCTGTGATGCACCTGTACTGACCTCGCCTTCTGGATGATAGCGGGGTGAACAGTGGCTCGGGTGGTTGTTGTCCTTGATGATCTTTATGGCCTTCCTGTAACATCGGGTGGTGTGGGTGTCCTGGAAGGCATGTAGTTTGCCCCGGTGATGCGTTGTGCAGACCTTACTACCCTCTGTAGAGCCTTACGGTTGTGGGCAGAGCAGTTGCCGTACCAGGCGGTGATACAGCCCGACAGGATGCTCTCGATTGTGCATATGTAATAGTTTGTGAGGGTTTTGGTGACAAGCCAAATTTCTTCAGCCTCCTGAGGTTAAAGAGGCGTCGTTGCGCCTTCTTCACCACGGGTCTGTGTGGGTGGACCATTTCAGGTTGTCCGTGATGTGTACGAAAAGTAACTTACAACTTTCCATATTCTCCACTACTGTCCCGTCGATGTGGATAGGGGTGCTCCCTCTGCTGTTTCCTGAAGTCCACCATCATCTCCTTTGTTTTGCTGGCGTTGAGTGTAAGGTTATTTTCCTGACACCACACTCCGAGGAGCCCCCACCTGGGGGCAGCCCGTCAAAGTCCAGGACCCAGTTGCACAGGGTGGTGTCAAGTCGCAGGATCTTGGGCCGTATGCACTACCCTCTGTAGTGCCTTGCGGTTCGGAGGCCGACCAGGCAGTGATGCAACCCGTCAGGATGCTCTTGATGGTGCAGATGGAAAACCTTTTGAGGATCTAAGGACCCATGTCAAATATTTTCAGTCTTTTGAGGCTTTGTCGTTTTTGGTGACGTGGATGCCAAGGAACTTGAAGCTCTCAACCTGCTCCACTACAGACCCGTCGAAGAGAATGGGGGCATGCTCGGGCCTCCTTTTCCTTTGTCCACAATCATCTCCTTTGTCTTGATCACGTTGAGGAGAGGTTGTTGTCCTTGCACCACACAGTCAGGTCTCTGACCTCCTCCTGATCTCATTGTTGTCGGTGATCAGGCCTATCACTGTTGTGTCATCAGCTAACTTAATTGGAGTCGTGCCTGGCCGTGCAGTCATGAGTGGAGTACAAGAGGGGACTGAGCAGCCACTCCTGAGGGCCCCCTTGTTGAGGATCAGCGTGGCTGATGTGTTCTTACCTACCCTTACCACCTGGGGGCGGCCCGTCAGGAAGTACAGGATCCAGTTGCAGAGGGAGGTGTTTAGTCCCAGGGTCCTTAGCTTAGTGATGAGCTTTAAGTGCACTATGGTGTTGAATGCTGAGCTGTAGTCAATGAATAGCATTCTCACATAGGTGTTCCTTTTCTCCAGGTGGGAAAGGGCAGTGTGGATTGCAATATATATCGCATCATCTGTGGATCATGTTGCTGCGGTATGCAAATTGGAGTGGGTCTAGGGTTTTCTGGGATAATGGTGTTGATGTGAGCCATGACCAGCCTTTTAAGCATTTCATGGCTACAGACGTGAGTGCTACAGGTCGATCGATAGTCATTTAGACAGGTTACCTTAGTGTTCTTGGGCACAGGGATTTAGGTAACCTACTTGAAACATGTTGGTATTACAGACTCAGACAGTTGCCAGTTGGTCAGCGCATGCTTGGAGTACACGTCCTGGTCCATCTGGCTCAGCGGCCTTGTGAATGTTGACTTGTTTAAAGGTCTTACTCACATCGGCTGCAGAAAGCGTGATCACGCAGTCGTCTGGAACAGCTGATGCTCTCATGCATGTTTCAGTGTTACTTGCCTCGAAGCGAGCATAGAAGTTATTTAGCTCGTCTGGTAGGTTTGTGTCACTGGGCAGCTCTCAGCTGTGCTTCCCTTTGTGGTCTGTAATAGTTTGCAGGCCCTGCCAATCCGACGAGTGTCAAAGCCGGTGTAGTACGATTCGATCTTAGTCCTATAATGATGCTTTGCCTGTTTGATGGTTCGCCGGAGAGCATAGCGGGATTTCTTATAAACTTCCCGCTCTTTGAATGCGGCAGCTCTACCCTTTAGCTCAGTGTGAATGTTGCCTGTAATCCATGGCTTCTGGTTGGGGTATGTACATACAGTCACTTTTACAACATGATTCCATATGTGCTATTTCATAGTTTCAATATCTTCACTATTATTCTTCAATGTAAAAATGTGTGAAAATGAAGAAAAACTCTTGAATGAGTAGGTGCTCTAAAACTTTTGACTGGTGCTGTACATCTCTTCTATTTCCACTATGGTCTAACAATACAGCTGTTTTAGTAACCGCATCAACATTTTTGTGACTTTTTTCAAGAAACTGCTGTTTTGACCACTCCCCCAACAAGTTAGACAAAAACAGAGGGTAAGAAATCTTTCTCTACCTCTGTGCTTTTGAAATCTGAAGAAATATTAAGTATAGAGTCTACCTATCAATAGAACTAGCTGTTTTGTAACTCATCAATTGCTCTCTTTCTAGATGTAGTCATGTCAGAAGCTAACAGATTCATCACTTACCAACAGCTTCAAATTCCAATAAAACTACATCACGGTTTGAAATTTACTTTCCTTGCTTTGTCTAACAACACCCATGAATCTAGCACATACATTTTATGGGTTAGAGTGCAGTATTTATTTATTTAGTTTAAAGAAAAACGTTTGTTGTTAGCATGTTTTCACACTAGCTTTATCCATAAGGAGCAGTGTTGCCAAGGCTACTGTTGCCTAGCAGAGCTTGACTCGTAGGGAGAACGTCTTCATAGCTGAACACGTAACTACTGACCACAAGTCCTGACCACAACTACTAACCACAACCACTGAACAACTGACCACAACCACACAAATATTTACCACACAACTACTGACCACACAACCACACAACTACTGACTACAACTACTGACTACAACTACTGATCACACAACTGCTGACCAAATCTCATGACCACAACCACGCAACTATTGACCACACATCTAATCACCATAACTACTAACCACCTACTGACTACAACTACTCACCACAATTACTGAACAATATTACTGATCAAAATTACTGACCAAAATTACTGACCACAACCACACAACTACTGATCACAACCACTGAACACAACTTCTGACCATGACTACTGACCACCCCTACTGACCACACAACTACAGAACCACTCAATTACTGACCACAGCCACGTATTTACTGACCCCACAACTACTGACCACACCTACTGAACTAACCTACTGACCACAACCACACAACTACTGACCACACCTACTGACCTAACCTACTGAACACAACCACACAACTACTGACCACACCTACTGACCTAAACTACTGAACACAACCACACAACTACTGACCACACAACCACCTGTCAACTACTGACCACAACCACCTGGCCACAACTGCTGACCATAATTACTGACCACAGCCACACAACTACTACATTTTTCCACTACCACAAAAATAATTTGAGGTTTAGCAAGGTGGGGCTAGTAAAGTTATAATCTCATTGACTCAAAACATTTCAGCTTTTTGTTTCTTATTTATTTGTAAATGTTTCTGAAAAGATAATTCCACTCTAACATTATGGGGTATAGTGTGTAGAATGTGACACTTTTTTAAAGATGAATTTATAGAAACCGTAATATCAACTTGTTAATATTATATCATGGAACACAATCTTCAAAAAGTCAGTAACCTCAGCAGTGACAGTTACTTGTAAAGCCTATTGCCATGCAATGGCATGGCCTTTTGCTTTGTTCATTTAGCAGACAAGACCCTCTTATTTCCCGAGCCCGTATCACAGTCAAGACACCTATTTTATAGTAAAAAAAAACATGATGTAAGATAACAGAATAAAATTGAACAGAATATTTTTCTAATTGAAATAAAGTTGCCACTGCGAAGTGATGCGCATATCGCGTCTGGAACAGTTCTTCTCAAAAGAGTCATCATTTGAAACTGGGCTCAATTTGGCGAGTTGAAAGACAGTCTTCTTTTCGATATGCAGACGTTGGATTTAGTTTATTCTGCCTGTTCTTTTTGAATTTTTAAAATGGATGAAGAACTCCACATTGAACACTGCATGGTGATGAATTATGGCCACAACATTTGGTTTGGTGAGTAGGCCTAGGCTTAATGATTCTGATTTAAAATGAGCTTTTTGTCTTTATCAAACTAATGTTTTTGTGTGTTTTCAGTGTGGAACCTGCCTATGTTTAGGGGTGTTATAGCCTAGGCTAACCAATTCTAAATGCAAAGGCTCCCGAGTGGTGCAGCAGTCTAAGGCATTGCATCTCAGTGCTAGAGGCGTCACTACAGACCCTGGTTCTGTTCCAGGCTGTATCACAACCGGCCGTGATTGGGAGTCCCATAGGACAGCGCACGATTGGCCCAGTGTCGTCTGGGTTAGGGTTTGGCGGGTACGCCCATCATTGTAAATAAGAGAATTTGTTCTTAACTGACTTACCTAGTTAAATAAAAAAATAAAAATAAAAATAAAAATATATATATGTATATATATGTATATATATATATAATAGCAGTTCACAAAGTGGCCTAAGTGGAAAATAGACAGGACACAATTATTCCAAAACCGCAGCTCGTTGTTGGAACGCCAGTCCATTTTGAATTTATGATAAAACTGTCGTCATTGGGCAAGGAATTTAGCTTGTGTATCCCATCAGCTACAGTGGTTGCTCAACTAAAAGTTTTGAGATTATGCTGCGGCATTTAAAGGTAATTTGTGGTTTAGTATGGCACCCTGCATCACTGCTTCATTGCTCTAAATCACCACAAGGTGGAGGTAGAGCACTGATTACGCTTTTGGGTCCCAAGGCGCTGATGTGTCTCTGACAATGAATGGGCAACATTAACAAAATAAAAACTGATAGTTGTGTATGACTTCAAAATTAAATGTCAGTGAACTGAATGATGAGGATGAAGAAGGTGATTGAATTTATACAATAGTGTAAGAATTGCTATTCCTCTGTCCTGCACGCGCACACCCTGAAAAATACATTTATTTTGTTTCTACTCTTCAGTATTACTTAAAACTGTTGTTACACTAAGGTTTTTTATTCTAAGAGAAACAAAAACGTTGAATTATATTCCATGATATTCTTAAAATGTATGTATGTATTGACTAAATATAAACAAGTGATGTCAGCTAAATAATCAAGTTGATGGCGCATTCATAGAGCTTCGGCACCTTCATAAAGCTGAGTGACTCAGTCATTCATGGCTTTGATCAAAATAAATAAGTACCAACATTCTTTCTGATAGTCTTTAATAAAATAAATGTTTTGGTTATCCTGACCTGGACACCATTTATTATAATAGCCATTAAAGACAAGTTCATATGATTATTTACACTAAACATCAATATAAACATGAAACAATGTAAAAGATTTCACTGAGTTAGTTCATATAAGGAATATCATAAAAGTCAACATCATCAGTACAGTACAATCATGTATGTAG
>NW_026286762.1:0-10729 GCF_023373465.1 Oncorhynchus keta | reverse complement strand
TATAGAGTACAGTATATATGTATACATATGAGATGAATAATGTAGGGTATGTAAACATTATATTAGGTAGCATTGTTTAAAGTGGCTAGTGATATATTTACATCATTTCCCATCAATTCCCATTATTAAAGTGGCTGGAGTTGAGTCAGTGTGTTGGCAGCAGCCACTCAATGTTAGTGGTGGCTGTTTAACAGTCTGATGGCCTTGAGATAGAAGCTGCAAGAGCTCTGATAGGTTGGAGGATGTCCTCCAGAAGTTGTCATAATTAGTAAGTCTATGGAAGGGGGTGAGAACCATGAGCCTCCTAGGTTTGTATGGTAGTCGATGTACCCAGAGGAGGACGGAAGCTAGCAGTCCTCCGGCTACACCATGGTGCTAACCTACATAATGCTGTTGAGGCTACTGAAGACCTTCATTGCAAAAACAGCTTGTTTTAATCAATTATTTTGTGACGTGATTATATTTAGTATAGTGTTATCAAAAATGTACCCTCCCCTTTAACCCCGGAACAGCCTAAATTTGTCGGGGCATGGACTCTACAAGTTGTCGAAAGGGTTCCACAGGGATGCTGTCCCATGTTGACTCCGATGCTTCCCACATTTGTGTCCAGTTGGCTGGATGTCCTTTGGGTGGTGGACCATTAATGATACACAAGGGAAATTGTTGAGCGTGAAACTCAGCAGCATTGCAGTTCTTGAGATAAACCAATGCGCCTGGCACCTACTAACAATATTTGTCTTGCCCATTCTCCCTCTGAATGGCACACACTTTTATTTATTTTTAATTTTTATTTCACCTTTATTTAACCAGGTAGGCAAGTTGAGAACAAGTTCTCATTTACAATTGCGACCTGGCCAAGATAAAGCAAAGCAGTTCGACAGATACAACGACACAGAGTTACACATGGAGTGAAACAAACATACAGTCAATAATACAGTATAAACAAGTCTATATACAATGTCAGCAAATGAGGTGAGAAGGGAGGTAAAGGCAAAAAAGGCCATGGTGACAAAGTAACTACAATATAGCAAGTAAAACACTGGAATGGTAGTTTTGCAATGGAAGAATGTGCAAAATAGAATGTGCAAATAAATAAATTAAATACAGTTGGGAAGAGGTAGTTGATTGGGCTAAATTATAAATTATAGGTGGGCTATGTACAGGTGTAACAGTAATCTGTAGGCTGCTCCTGACAGTTGGTGCTTAAAGCTAGTGAGGGAGATAAGTGTTTCCAGTTTCCAGAGACACACACACACACACACACACAATGCATGTCTCAAGGCTTAAAAATCACTCCTTCAACCTGTCTCCTCCCTTCATCACACTGATTGAAGTGGATTGACATCAATAAGAGTGGAGAGCATCAATAAGGCATCATAACGTTCACCAGTCAGTCTGTACTGTTCTAATGTTTTGTACAGTGTATATTCAATCAGCCAACAAGGGAATGAGTGGCACCACTGATTTAAGGTGCTACATGTATATCGCACAAGTTGTTTATCTTCAGTGTGTCATTATTTCACATTGCCCAAACTCCATTACTTTCCATGTATGAAATACAGCCAGCCAGAGTTTTAGTCATATGCTCAATCCATGTACATATTAATACACATATAATAACAAACAAACAATACTTTGGAGAAAATGGTCAACCAGTCTGAAAATGCATTGCATATCATGCAAACACTAGTTGCTTGTTATTCAAAAGTCCTGACTGTCATGATGTTTTTAATAGATATATTACTGTTCAGATGGGAGGTTTACTAGATATATTACTGTTCAGGTGGGAGGTTTTTCATTTGCACGAAAATGAAGTAGTGGACAACTCAAGGAGACCCAAATAACCCGTTTTTTTAACTCCAACACTCCTGGCAATATTTATGCTTCAACCAGTGACGGTCAGTGCCATTGAGGGAGGACAATTATGATTATTTTTCATGAGCCTGGCCTTATTTCTATTACAGCATATTGGATGACTGTCATTCATATTCTATTCACCCAGTTCAGTGTAACAGCGATAGGTTTAGGCAACTACATGATACTCAAATTGTCCCTATGTCCATCATGAGATTGCTACAACCTATGAATGAAAGTTTACAACGTAGGTTCGCACAGGTCGAGGTAAACATTTGAGGTGACAAACGCATGACAGTGACACATTCAGCACCGCCTGTCACGTTCTGCCTGCATCTCGCTGATCTAGGGTGTAATCATTAGTCCAACAGTTGCAAACAAGAATGTCTGTTGGACATATTCAGGTATGTTTATCCCCGTTTCGTTCTGTTTGCAAGCTACAGTGGCTATAAATGAGTCAAAGCATAATGTTATTTAGCCTTGGAAGAGTTCCACTATTGTGTTGGATAGTCATAGCCAGTTAGCTAACATAGCATCCCTCTGTCATAGCCAGTTAGCTAACATAGCATCCCTCTGTCATAGCCAGTTAGCTAACATAGCATCCCTATGTCATAGCCAGTTAGCTAACATAGCATCCGTATGTCATAGCCAGTTAGCTAACATAGCATCCCTATGTCATAGCATCAGTTAGCTAACATAGCATCCCTCTGTTATAGCCAGTTAGCTAACATAGCATCCCTCTGTCATAGCCAGTTAGCTAACATAGGATCCCTCTGTCATAGCCAGTTAGCTAACATAGCATCCCTCTGTCATAGCCAGTTAGCTAACATAGCATCCCTCTGTCATAGCCAGTTAGCTAACATAGGTTATCATAGCCCTCTGTCATAGCCAGTTAGCTAACATAGCATCCCTCTGTTATAGCCAGTTAGCTAACCTCTGTTATAGCCAGTTAGCATCCCTCTGTCATAGCCAGTTAGCTAACATAGCATCCCTCTGTCATAGCCAGTTAGCTAACATAGCATCCCTCTGTTATAGCCAGTTAGCTAACATAGCATCCCTATGTCATAGCCAGTTAGCTAACATAGCATCCCTATGTCAAAGCCAGTTAGCTAACATAGCATCCCTCTGTTATAGCCAGTTAGCTAACATAGCATCCCTATGTCATAGCCAGTTAGCTAACATAGCATCCCTATGTCATAGCCAGTTAGCTAACATAGCATCCCTATGTCATAGCCAGTTAGCTAACATAGCATCCCTCTGTCATAGCCAGTTAGCTAACATAGCATCCCTCTGTTATAGCCAGTTAGCTAACATAGCATCCCTCTGTTGTAGCCAGTTAGCTAACATAGGATCCCTCTGTCATAGCCAGTTAGCTAACATAGCATCCCTATGTCATAGCCAGTTAGCTAACATAGCATCCTCTGTTATAGCCAGTTAGCTAACATAGCATCCTCTGTCATAGCCAGTTAGCTAACATAGCATCCCTCTGTTATAGCCAGTTAGCTAACATAGCATCCCTCTGTTATAGCCAGTTAGCTAACATAGCATCCCTATGTCAGCCAGTTAGCTAACATAGCATCCCTCTGTTATAGCCAGTTAGCTAACATAGCATCCCCATAGCCAGTTAGCTAACATAGCATCCTCTGTTTGCAGCCAGTTAGCTAACATAGCATCCTCTGTCATAGCCAGTTAACATAGCATCCCTCTGTCATAGCCAGTAGCAACATAGCATCCTCTGTCATAGCCAGTTAGCTAACATAGCATCCCTCTGTTATAGCCAGTTAGCTAACATAGCATCCCTATGTCATAGCCAGTTAGCTAACATAGCATCCCTCTGTTTAGCCAGTTAGAACATAGCATCCTCTGTTATAGTATCCATCCTCTGTTGTAGCCAGTTAGCTAACATAGCATCCCTCTGTCATAGCCAGTTAGCTAACATAGCATCCCTCTGTTATAGCCAGTTAGCTAACATAGCATCCCCTCTGTCATAGCCAGTTAGCTAACATAGCATCCCTCTGTTTGCAGCTAGCCCCTCTGTTGTAGTTAGCTAACATAGCATCCCTCTGTCATAGCCAGTTAGCTAACATAGCATCCCTCTGTCATAGCCAGTTAGCTAACATAGCATCCCTCTGTCATAGCCAGTTAGCTAACATAGCATCCCTCTGTCATAGCCAGTTAGCTAACATAGCATCCTCTGGCATAGCCAGTTAGCTAACATAGCATCCAGTTAGCTATGTCATAGCCAGTTAGCTAACATAGCATCCCTCTGTTATAGCCAGTTAGCTAACATAGCATCCCTATGTCATAGCCAGTTAGCTAACATAGCATCCCTATGTCATAGCCAGTTAGCTAACATAGCATCCGTATGTCATAGCCAGTTAGCTAACATAGCATCCCTATGTCAAAGCCAGTTAGCTAACATAGCATCCCTCTGTTATAGCCAGTTAGCTAACATAGCATCCCTCTGTTATAGCCAGTTAGCTATAATAGCATCCCTATGTTATAGCCAGTTAGCTAACATAGCATCCCTATGTCATAGCCAGTTAGCTAACATAGCATCCCTCTGTTTGAGTAGACTAGCTAGCTGCATATGCTAGCTAAGAAAGTGAAACTTTACATTTTAAACTCTCTCTAGCTCTCTCTTGCTTCTCCTTCATTTTGGAAGAAATTAATTTGTTAAACTATTGTCTTTCTCTCTCTTTGAGTCAACTACTTACCAACTTTTATGCACTGCAGTGCTAGCTAGCTGTTGAGTGCAGTATATACATATGAGATGAGTATGTAAACAAAGTGGCATAGTTAAAGTGGCTAGTGATACATGTATTACATAAAGATGCAGTAGATTATATAGAGTACAGTATATATGTATACATATGAGATGAATAATGTAGGGTATGTAAACATTATATTAGGTAGCATTGTTTAAAGTGGCTAGTGATATATTTACATCATTTCCCAACAATTCCCATTATTAAAGTGGCTGGAGTTGAGTCAGTGTGTTGGCAGCAGCCACTCAATGTTAGTGGTGGCTGTTTAACAGTCTGATGGCCTTGAGATAGAAGCTGCAAGAGCTCTGATAGGTTGGAGGATGTCCTCCAGAAGTTGTCATAATTAGTAAGTCTATGGAAGGGGGTGAGAACCATGAGCCTCCTAGGTTTTGTATGGTAGTCGATGTACCCAGAGGAGGACGGAAGCTAGCAGTCCTCCGGCTACACCATGGTGCTAACCTACATAATGCTGTTGAGGCTACTGAAGACCTTCATTGCAAAACAGCTTGTTTTAATCAATTATTTTGTGACGTGATTATATTTAGTATAGTGTTATCAAAAATGTACCCTCCCCTTTAACCCCGGAACAGCCTAAATTTGTCGGGGCATGGACTCTACAAGTTGTCGAAAGGGTTCCACAGGGATGCTGTCCCATGTTGATTCCGATGCTTCCCACATTTGTGTCCAGTTGGCTGGATGTCCTTTGGGTGGTGGACCATTAATGATACACAAGGGAAATTGTTGAGCGTGAAACTCAGCAGCATTGCAGTTCTTGAGATAAACCAATGCGCCTGGCACCTACTAACAATATTTGTCTTGCCCATTCTCCCTCTGAATGGCACACACTTTTATTTATTTTTAATTTTCTTTTCACCTTTATTTAACCAGGTAGGCAAGTTGAGAAAAAGTTCTCATTTACAATTGCGACCTGGCCAAGATAAAGCAAAGCAGTTCGACAGATACAACGACAGAGTTACACATGGGAGTAAAACAAACATACAGTCAATAATACAGTATAAACAAGTCTATATACAATGTCAGCAAATGAGGTGAGAAGGGAGGTAAAGGCAAAAAAAGGCCATGGTGACAAAGTAACTACAATATAGCAAGTAAAACACTGGAATGGTAGTTTTGCAATGGAAGAATGTGCAAAATAGAATGTGCAAAATAAATAAATTAAATACAGTTGGGAAAGAGGTAGTTGATTGGGCTAAATTATAAATTATAGGTGGCTATGTACAGGTGTAGTAATCTGTGAGGCTGCTCTGACAGTTGGTGCTTAAAGCTAGTGAGGGAGATAAGTGTTTCCAGTTTCAGAGACACACACACACACACACACAATGCATGTCTCAAGGCTTAAAAAAATCCTCCTTTAACCTGTCTCCTCCCCTTCATCCACACTGATTGAAGTGGATTGACATCAATAAGGTGACATCAATAAGGCATCATAACGTTCACCAGTCAGTCTGTACTGTTCCTAATGTTTTGTACACAGTGTATATTCAATCAATAACAAGGGAATGAGTGGCACCACTGATTTAAAGGTGCTACATGTATATCGCACAAGTTGTTTATCTTCAGTGTGTCATTATTTCTGCATTGCCCAAATTCCATGCTTTCCATGTATGAAATACAGCCAGCCAGAGTTTAGTCACAGTGCTCAATCCATGTACATATTAATACACATATAATAACAAACAAACAATACTTTGGAGAAAATGTTCAACCAGTCTGAAAATGCATTGCATATCATGCAAACACTAGTTGCGGTATTCAAAAGTCCTGACTGTCATTGATGTTTAATAGATGTATTACTGTTCAGATGGGAGGTTTACTAGATATATTACTGTTCCAGATGGGAGGTTTACTGGATATATTAAATCAAATTTATATAGCCCTTCGTATCAACTGATATCTCAAAGTGCTGTACAGAAACCCAGCCTAAAACCCCAAACAGCAAGCAATGCAGGTGTAGAAGCACGGTGGCTAGGAAAAACTAGAAAGGCCAAAACCTATGAAGAAACCAAGAGAGGAACCAGGTTATGGGGTGGCTAGTCCTCTTCTGGCTGTGCCGGGTGGGGATTATAACAGAACATACAAGATGTTCAAAATGTTCATAAATGACCAGCATGGTCGAATAATAGTAAGGCAGAACAGTTGAAACTGGAGCAGCAGCATGGCCAGGTGGACTGGGGACAGCAAGGGAGTCATCATGTCAGGTAGTCCTGGGGCATGGTCTCTAGGGCCTCAGGTCCTCCGAGAGAGAGAAAGAAAGAAGGAGAGATTATTACTGTTCAGGTGGGAGGTTTACTAGATATATTACTGTTCAGATGGGAGGTTTACTAGATATATTACTGTTCAGATGGAGGTTTTCACTAGATATATTACTGTTCCAGATGGGAGGTTTACTAGATATATTACTGTTCAGGTGGGAGGTTTTACTAGATATATTACTGTTCAGATGGAGGTTTACTAAATATATTACTGTTCAGATGGGAGGTTTACTAGATATATTACTGTTCAGGTGGGAGATTTACTAGATATATTACTGTTCAGGTGGGAGGTTTACTAGATATATTACTGTTCAGATGGGAGGTTTACTAGATATATTACTGTTCAGATGGGAGGTTTTTAGATATATTACTGTTCAGGTGGGAGGTTTACTAGATATATTACTGTTCAGGTGGGAGGTTTACTAGATATATTACTGTTCAGATGGGAGGTTTACTAGATATATTACTGTTCAGATGGGAGGTTTACTAGATATATTACTGTTCAGGTGGGAGGTTTACTAGATATATTACTGTTCAGATGGGAGGTTTGCTAGATATATTACTGTTCAGATGGGAGGTTTACTAGATATATTACTGTTCAGGTGGGAGGTTTTACTAGATATATTACTGTTCAGATGGGAGGTTTTACTAGATATATTACTGTTCAGATGGAGGTTTACTAGATATATTAGGTGAGAGTTTACTAGATATATTACTGGATGTTCAGGTGGGAGGTTTTCTCACTTTTTGCACATACAAATTGCCATAGGCAACTGCCATAGGCAGTTAACAATGTATGTATTTAATAAAGATATTCAGACTCTGAATGTCGTTTGTATTATTAGGTATTATGGACTGTGTGGTAGGTGGAGCTGCCTGCTCTGTCCCCACCATGGGACTGGAACCATGCTCGCTGGGAGAAGAAGGGAGGGAGACAAGATCAATGAGGAGACCTTATCGCTGAGGTGAGTACACACACACACACACGCCAGGTTTTCTGTTTGGAAGATGTGGCGCCAGACAACGTGACCAGGAAGATATTAATAATCGGCTATTTGAAGGGTTTTATTTTTACTATTTTCTACGTTGAAGAATATAGTGAAGACATCAAACTATGAAATAACACATATGGAATCATGTAGTAACCAACAAAGTGTTAACCTCTAGCGCCGAGCAATCCCGTATCCGGGAGCGTAATCATAACCTCAAGCTCATTACCATAACGCAACGTTTCCTTTTCATGAAAATCGCAAATGAAATTAAATAAATATTGAAACACAAGCTTAGCCTTTTGTTAACAACACTGTCATCTCAGATTTTCAAAATATGCTTTAACCAAAGCTACACAAGCATTTGTGTAAGAGTATTGATAGCCTAGCTTAGCATTAAGCCTAGCATTCAGCAGGCAACACTTTCACAAAACAAGAAAAAGCATTCAAATAAAATAATTTACCTTTGAAGAACTTTGGATGTTTTCAATGACTAAACTCTCAGTTAGATAGCAAATGTTAATTTTTTCCAAAAAATATTATTTGTGTAAGAGAAATAGCTCCGTTTGTTCATCACGCTTGGCTAAGAAAAAAAAACGAAAATGCAGTCACTTACAACGCCAAACTTTTTCCAAATTAGCTCAATAATATCGACAGAAACATGGCAAACGTTGTTTTAGAATCAATCCTCAAGGTGTTTTTAACATGTCTATTCGATAATCTATCAGTGGTGGCAGCTGGCTTCTCATCAGAAGAAAACCGAAAAAATACTGCAGCCGGAGATTACGCAATAATTGCGACGGAGGACACCAGCGACCACCTGGTAAATGTAGTCTCTTATGGTCAATCTACAAATACGTCACAATGCTGCAGACACCTTGGGGAAAACGTGGAAAAGGTAAGCTGACTCCTAGCCCCTCCACAGCCATATAAGGAGTCATTGCCATGAGGCGGTTTAACATTTTTTGGCACTTCCTGATTTTATTTTATCTGTTTTTCTGTAACATCAGTTCTGTGGCACTCACAGACAATATCTTTGCAGTTTTGGAAACGTCAGTGTTTTATTTCCAAAGCAGTCAATTATATGCATAGTCGAGCATCTTTTCGTGACAAAATATCTTGTTTAAAAACGGGAACGTTTTCATCCAAAAAATTAAAAGAGCGCCCCCTATATCTAAGAAGTTAAACAAATCAAAATATATTTTAGATTTTAGGTTCTTCAAAGTAGCCACCTTTTGCCTTGACAGCTTTTACACACTCTTTGGCATTCTCTCAACCAACTTCACCTGGAATGCTTTCCCAACAGTCTTGAAGGGGTTCCCACATATGCTGAGCACTTGTTGGCTGCATTTCCTTCACTCTGTGGTTCAACTCCCAGATATCCAAGATGCATGAAAAGTGGGATGTTTTGATGGTCTTGTCCCGTCCCTTGTATATATCAAGTTTCTTTCTTCATATATATTTACTATATATTTTTATAAATATTTACTATATATTTTGCTGAAGCATGTACCGTGTTAAAATCTTCTGTCCTCGATTGCAACACTTTACCGACTTCCAAACTGCCTCTGGAAGCAACGTCAGCACAATAACTGTTCGTCGGGAGCTTCATGAAATGGGTTTCCATGGCAGAGCAGCCTCACACGAGCCTAAGATCACCATGAGCAATGCCAAGTGTTGGCTGGAGTGGTGTAAAGCTCGCAGCCATTGCACCCTGGAGCAGTTGAAACACGTTCTCTGGAGTGATGAATCAGTCTTTACACACACTGGTTATTAAACACATGTCCCCCACCACCACCACGGTGCATGTGTCCCCCCCTGCCACGGCGCATGTGTCCCCCCCTGCCACGGCGCATGTGTCCCCCCTGCCACGGCGCATGTGTCCCCCTGCCACGGCGCATGTGTCCCCCCTGCCACGGCGCATGTGTCCCCCCCCTGCCACGGCGCATGTGTCCCCCCTGCCACGGCGCATGTGTCCCCCTGCCACGGGGGGCGCATGTGTTCCCCCCTGCCACGGCGCATGTGTCCCCCCCACCACCACCACGGCGCATGTGTCCCCCTGCCACGCGCATGTGTCCCCCTGCCCGGCGCATGTGTCCCCCACCACCACCACGGTGCATGTCCCCCCCCACCACCACCACGGTGCATGTCCCCACCAGCCACCACGGTGCATGTCCCCACCACCACGGCGCATGTGTCCCCCCACCACCACCACGGTGCATGTCCCCCCACCACCACCACGGCGCATGTGTCCACCACCACCACGGGCGCATGTCCCCCCCCCCACCACCACCACGTGCATGTCCCCCCCCCCACCACCACGGTGCATGCCCCCCCCACCACCACCACGATGTCCCCCCCCACCACGGTGCATGCCCCCCACCACCACCACGGTGCATGCCCCCCACCACCACCACGGTGCATGCCCCCCCCCCACCACCACCACGGTGCATGTCCCCCCACCACCACGGTGCATGCCCCCCACCACCACCACACGGTGCATGTCTCCCCCACCACCACGATTGCATGTCCCCCCCACCACGGTGCATGCCCCCCCACCACCACCACGGTGCATGTCCCCCCCCCACCACCACCACGGTGCATGCCCCCCCCACCACCACCACGGTGCATGTCCCCCCCCCCACCACGGTGCATGCCCCCACCACCACCCGGTGCATGTCCCCCCCACCACCACCACGGTGCATGCCCCCCACCACCACCACGGTGCATGTCCCCCCACCACGACAAATGTAATTTGTCATTTGAATGTTACTTTGTTCATGGTTTGAATGGTTCTCTTCACCGTGTGTTCCTCTGTTTCATACGTAGTGAGCACAAACCTGGC